>NW_024036024.1:0-2808 GCF_002237135.1 Teleopsis dalmanni
GGAGCTACATACTTTCAAAGCACAAGATGTAATTTCAAAACAGTAGTATATGTTTAACACTGCATGGTTTTCAGCCAGAACTATATAATTTCAAAGCACAAGATGTAATTTCAAAACAGTAGTATATGTTTAACACAGCATGGATTTCAGCCAGAACTATATAACTTCAAAGCACAAGATGTAATTTCAAAACAGTAGTATATGTTTAACACAGCATGGATTTCAGCCAGAACTATATAATTTCAAAGCACAAGATGGAATTTCAAAACAATAGTATATGTGTTTAGCACAGACTGGATTTCAGCCGGAACTATATAATTTCAAAGCACAAGATGGAATTTCAAAACTGTGAAATATATTTAACACAGCCTGGATTTCAGCCAGAGCTATTTACTTTCAAAGCACAAGATGTAATTTCAAAACAGTGGTATATGTTCAACACAGATGGTTTTCAGCCGGAGCTATATAATTTGAAAGCACAAGAGTTAATTTCAAAACAGTAGTATATGTTTAACACTGCCTGGATTTCAGCCGGAACTACATAATTTCAAAGCACAAGATGGAATTTCAAACCAATAGTATATGTTTAACACAGCATGGTTTTCAGACGGAGCTATATAATTTCAAAGCACAAGATGTAATTTCAAAACAGTGGTATATGTTTAACACAGCATGGATTTCAGCCGGAGCTATATACTTTCAAAGCACAAGATGGAATTTCAAAACAGTAGTATATGTTTAACACAAGCTGTATCTCAGCCGGAGCTATATAATTTCAAAGCAGAAGCTGTAATTTCAAAACAGTAGTGTATGTTTAACACAACCTGGTTTTCAGTCGGATCTATATACCTAATTTCAAAGCACAAGATGTAATTTAAAAACAGTAGTATATGTTTAACACAGCGTGCTTTACAGCCGAAGCTATATAATTTCAAAGCACAAGACGTAATTTCAAAACAGTGGTATATGTTTAACACAGCATGGATATCAGCCGGAGCTATATACTTTCAAAGCACAAGATGGAATTTCGAAACAGTAGTATATGTTTAACACAGCCTGGATCTCAGCCGGAGCTATATAATTTCAAAGCAGAAGGTGTAATTTCAAAACAGTAGTGTATGTTTAACACAACCTGGTTTTCAGCCGGATCTATATACCTAATTTCAAAGCACAAGATGAAATTTAAAAACAGTAGTATATTTTCTACACACCATTGTTTTTAAACGGAGCTATATAATTTCAAAGCACAAGATGGAGTTTCACAACAGTAGTATATTTTCTACACAGCCTGGATTTCAACCGGGGCTATATAATTTCAAAGCACAAGATGTGATTTCAAAACAGTGGTATATTTTCTACACAGCATTGTTTTCACCCAGAGCTACATAATTTCAAAGCACAAGATGTAATTTCAAAACAGTAGTATATGTGTTTAGCACAGACTGGATTTCAACTGGAGCTATGTAATTTCAAAGCACGAGATGGAATTTCAAAACAGTTGCATTTTTTCTACATAGAACGGTTTTCCACCGGATCTATATAATATCGAAGCACAAGATGGAATTTCAAAACAGTGAAATATATTTAACACAGCCTGGATTTCAGCCAGAGCTATTTACTTTCAAAGCACAAGAAGTAATTTCAAAACAGTAGTATATGTTTAACACAGCATGGTTTTCAGCCGGATCTATATAACTTCAAAGTAAAAGATATAATTTCATAACAGTAGTATATGTTTAACACAGCATGGATTTCAGCCAGAACTATATAATTTCAAAGCACAAGATGGAATTTCAAAACAGTAGTATATGTGTTTAGCACAGACTGGATTTCAACCAGAAATAACATATTTCAAAGCACAAGATGGAATTTCAAAACTGTAGTATATGTTGAAAACAGCCTGGATTTCAGCCGGAGCTATATAACTTCAAAGTAAAAGACATAATTTCAAACCAATAGTATATGTTTGACACAGCATGGATTTTGCCGGAACTATATAATTTCAACGCACAAGATGGAATTTCAAAACAGTGAAATATATTAAACACAGCCTGGATTTCAGCCGGAGCTATATAATTTCAAAGCAAAAGATGTAATTTCAGAACAGAAGTATATGTTTAACACAGCATGGATTTCAGCCGGAACTATATAATTTCAAAGCACAAGATGTAATTTCAAAACAGTAGTATATTTTTAACAGTGCATGGTTTTCAGCCGGAGCTATATAATTTCAAAACACAAGATGGAATTTCAAAACAGTGAAATATATTAAACACAGCCTGGATTTCAGCCGGAGCTATATAATTTCAAAGCAAAAGATGTAATTTCAGAACAGAAGTATATGTTTAACACAGCATGGTTTTCAGCCAGATCTACATAATTTCAAAGCACAAGATGTAATTTCAGCACAGCAGTTTATTTTCAAAACAGCGTTTTTCAGCCGGAGCTATATAATTTCAAAGCAAAAGACTTAATTTCAAAACAGTAGTATATGTTTAACACTGCCTGCATTTCAACTGGAGCTACATACTTTCAAAGCACAAGATGTAATTTCAAAACAGTAGTATATGTTTAACACTGCATGGTTTTCAGCCAGAACTATATAATTTCAAAGCACAAGATGGAATTTGAAAACAGTAGTATATGTTTAACACAGCATGGATTTCAGCCAGAACTATATAATTTCAAAGCACAAGATGGAATTTAAAAACAGTAGTATATGTTTAAGACAGCATGGATTTCAGCCTAAACTATATAATTTCAAAGCACAAGATGGAATTTCAAAACAGTAGTATATGTGTTTAGCAC
>NW_024036025.1:0-2807 GCF_002237135.1 Teleopsis dalmanni
ATATTTAAAAATAATACTTACGAATGGTGTTGTGATATTCCGATTTAAAAGAGACAATCTACTAAGTTCTACTAAAACTTTTAATATTCTATCTATCTAGGATATCGACAAATCTAATAATGTCTTTTAGTTTTACATTCCAGGTTTTGTTTAATTCAATGAAAGTCGATTGAAGTTACTAGACTCGTTTAATAAATTCCATGTCTCCTGTCTTGGATGAGCCTGACCTACTAGGTATTTGGAAGATACCTAGTAACTATACTTCTAGGAACTGATTGCTGGTATGAAGATTCCATAAAAATATAAATAAACAGAGTACCAGCTCCAAACGGGGCGGAACACTGCGACCGCTCCTAACCCAAGACAGACCCTAACCGAACACAGACCCTAACCGAACACAGACCCTAACCGAACACAAGACATTCCGCCTTCCGAATGAAAGCCAGAATGTCTGCCCTAGGGGACCTCCTAATGTCAGAAAAGGAGACTAGTCCTCGATCCAGTGACTTCCTCCTGGCCCAGTTCAAGGCCATGAAGTTTCTATATTGGAGTTAAAATCTGATCCATTCACTCATAAGAGGTGGTTTTTTTTAAATGAGTAGTCTCTGAACGATTTCAAGACTCGTTTAAAATGAAAAAACGGAAAAATTATTTGTGTGTGGGCACTCACCTACTCCTTATTTCATTTAATATTATATATTAATAAATGTATATCTTTTCATAAAATGACTCATTCAATAATCTAATCCTGAATTTATTATCTTGCATATCTGTCTGAAAAGTTTGAAAAATATTAATATAAAAGTAACAAAAAAGAGAGATGTGAAAAAACTGGTGAAGCCTGAACGAAACACAAAAAGGAAAATTGACAGACAACCTCAATTTTTGTTAGACAGATTTACAAAAGGATACGACTGCAATTTTAACAAAAGGTAAAAATTCAAGCTGTCGATTAATGAAAACTGACAACCTACAAAGTAACAATTTATTTATTCTCACTGGGAAGATAATTTAATTTTTTTGTGTAGTTTTTCTTTAAGATTTTTTGTTAAATTTTTATTTGCTGTCTCTGTGACGAATAAAGAAATTAAGAAAAAAAATATATAAAGTAAAAACTAATTTTATTTTAATTTGTTTTAAATTTTAGTGCCATTTTGCTCCCTCATATTTTCCTTCCTTGCTCCTGGTTCCGGAGTATTGGCAGTGAGTGTACACCGTAAGGAAAGTAATTAAAAAGTAAAGTAAAGTTTGTTTGAAGCTGATTTTGCTAGGGTTTGCTAAGGTTTTTCTTTGCTTAATTTTCGACTGAAAACTTTTGTAATTATCATGCAATTTTTGCACAATATCACGCAAAAATTCGTTCAAAATAAGACGCTTGTGGTCTCTGGATTAAATTGAAAGCTAAAAAACAAACAGGAATATTCAAATTATAATAGTTTTGAAATTAAATTTTGCGTCTTGTTCCCAAAGACTAAAGGTAAAAAACGACTATCATTAAGAAATGTCAGCTTGCTGATTTAATTAGATTTAGTAAGCAACAATAAAGTACACTGAAATTAAATTATAAAAGTAACAAAATTGATATACTTTTCAAACAAAAATGTAAGAAAAAAAAACCTTGACTGATTGTCATACCAAAAGCAAATAACATCCCTGCTGTTGTTATGCACACATCAACTGGTAAGTGCCCGTCTAGAGCATAAATGAACCTCGAAATGTGCACCTTCTTTATGAAGGATATTTTATGCTCTTTTTATTTTTTATTTTTATTTTTTATTTTCTGTCAAAGTTACAACAAATGAAATCCTTTTAATTGTATTTTACATTTGAATGCCTAATCCTTGCAATCAGGGTTTAATTTTGCTTGACATTTGTGTTCACATTTGAATTTGAATTTCTGTTTGGCACTCAGGCATCGAACGTTACAATTTAATGGCATGCAACCAATGCTGGCAGTTACGAGTTCTAGGCTTTATTGTGCGAGATTATTTAACTTAAATACTTAATTCGCACACAAATGACACAACATTTGCCATGCAAGCGATTCGGCTCAGCTCGTCTAACTATCTCTCAATCTCACTGTCTATCTATCATAGTCTATGTCTATGTATCTTAATGTCTATGTATCTTAATGTCTATGTATCTTCCTGCCATCTTGGCCAGTGTAATTATGTATTTGAATTCCAGTCTGTTCTGTGTTTGTGCTCGAGCATGTGAATGAGTATTAAGTAAAATTTCTAGAAGCGAAATGAACAATTTGTTTCGCTAACATTGGCATAACTAACAAAGCGCAAATATGTAATTAAAAACATTTTCCGGTTTCCAAATTTTATACAGGGTAGAAAAATGTCCTTATTTGTTTTAGTTTTGTAAAGATAAGATCAGAATAGAATTAATAGTATTTGTGTTTGAGCTAAAAAATGAAAGAATCAACTAAGAGCCACTAATCAGCGACTTTAAGAAGATACATTATAAATATAACTTAATTTTATTTTTTAATTTAAAGATAATATTATTTTATTATTAAATCGATTTTAAACATCTTTTTTGACGAAATAAACTGAATTCTTAATGGAAACTATTGTTTTTAATAGAGAGTTTTTTATCGCACAGTAGTGAAAATGCAACAAAAAACATTTTTTTATTATTTTTAATGAATTGAATTTTTGTCTGAAGAAAATTAATTATATTTTTTTATTTTTAAGTTTTAAATACTATTGTTTTGTAGAGGCCTTATGTATTATATATAACTATTTATTATTTGTATTATTATTTTATTATTTTATATTACTTATTATTTTATCATA
>NW_024036026.1:0-2807 GCF_002237135.1 Teleopsis dalmanni
ACTTTTAGCATCCAACTCTAATGGAAGAACAGTCGAGTGCAGAGCAGTACTGGATTCAGGTTCACAAATAAATATTGTGACTGAACGACTGGCATCCAGATTGGGTCTGCAAGTAAGCTCCAGTTCGATTTGCATCGAAGGCATAGGGATAGGTAAATTGAGTTCTAAAAGTCGTACAACACTTTCTGTGCAATCAAAAGTGACCGATTACAGAACAATACTTGAAGCATTTGTGTTGCCAAAAATTGTATCCAATCAACCATCGCAACACTTACAAATTTCAAATTGGAATCTGCCCAATAATATCCAATTAGCAGATCCTACATTCTATAAGTCTGACAAAATTGATATGTTGCTTGGAGCAGAATTTTATCATCAACTCCTAAGTCCTGGTCAAATACAACTTTCAAGGGAACTACCAATTCTACAGAACACTGTGCTCGGATGGATCGTATCTGGAAAAATCCAAAATGCTAACACAATGATTGCAACATGTGGAATAGCATCAGAAGATAGTTTAGAAAATGCAATAGAACAACTTTGGAAGGTTGAAGAAGTTGATACTCACTCAAAGGTCTTGTCAATAGCAGAACAACAATGTGAAGCTCAATTCACTCAAACTACATATCAGAATGTTACGGGACGATTCATCGTTCGTCTTCCTTTTATAAATGACAGATTCGCTTTGGGAGATTCGAAAGACATTGCTACAAATAGATTTCTAGCACTAGAGCGTAGACTTTCAAAGGATAGTCACCTCAAACGACAATACGTAGAGTTTTTAGATGAATATGAAAATTTGGGGCATATGACCGAAATAGATATTGAAAGGATTATGTCACCACATTACTTTATACCACACCATTGTGTGCTTAAACCTGATAGTACCACCACCAAGTTACGTGTGGTATTTGATGCATCATCCAAAACAACATCAGGGCAATCTCTCAACGATTTACTACACACCGGACCAACTGTTCAAAGTGAATTACTATCTATTTTATTACGATTCCGTCTTACTCGTTATGTGTTTACAACAGACATTGAAAAGATGTACCGACAAATACTTGTACATCCAGAAGACAGACAATGTCAGCTTATCGTTTGGAGAAATGAACCAAGTCAACCGATAAAGTACTTTGAACTCAACACAGTAACATATGGTACTAGATCAGCACCGTATCTAGCAACCAAATGTTTGCAAGTTTTAGCTGATGACAATATGCAAAATTATCCATTAGGTGCATCTGCTCTCAAACAAAACTTCTATGTAGATGACTGTTTACACGGGGCAGATAGTCTGAGAACATTGTTGGAAACTCAGAGTCAATTAAACAAAATACTGACAGCAAGCGGTTTTAAATTGCGAAAATGGTGCGCAAATCATCCAAGTCTACTACAAGGAATTCCACACGATGACTTAGAAGTCAATTTAGATTTAGAAAATAATAACGATACAACAAAAACTCTTGGGTTATCCTGGTGTCCAAAATCTGATAGTTTATGCGTCAAGGTTAAATTGGAACCTGTTTGCAGCACGACGAAGCGCAGTGCAACCTCAGATTTAGCAAGGCTATTTGATCCACTAGGACTTTTGTCACCAGTTGTGGTGATGGCAAAGATCTTTATTCAAGAATTATGGAATTTAAAGATGGATTGGGATGAAAAACTGCCGACTGAATTACATAAACAGTGGTTAGAGTTCCGGAACAATTTGACGAAAGTAAATTGTCTGCAGATATCTCGTCATATTTTCAAGGGCGAAGTTCCTGCCAACATTCAATTACACATCTTTACAGATGCATCAGAAAAGGCATATGGTGCTGCAGCGTATTTGCGATCAACACTTCAGAATGGTCAAATTATTGTACGACTATTGTGCGCTAAGTCTCGGGTTGCACCTTTGAAAAGGTTGACATTACCTCGTCTCGAACTTTGTGCAGCTGTGGTTGGCGCAGAACTAGCAACAAGAATAAAGAACGACCTACAAATAAGAAATTACCAGACGTTCTTTTGGTGTGATTCACAAATAGTGATATCATGGATCAACTCTCCATCATCAAAATTTCACACTTTCGTTGCAAACAGGGTAAGCAACATTCATCAATTAACAGCCACAAGTCAGTGGCGCCACGTCAGTTCGGAACACAATCCAGCTGACATTTTATCAAGAGGCCTTGCACCCCATAAACTACAGTCATCAAGTATGTGGTTTTATGGACCTATGTTCCTGCATGGTCGGGAAGAACTGTGGCCTTCAAAACCATCATCAGCATTAAAATCCGAAACCCTCATTGATCCTGAACGGAAGAAGGAAACTCAAGTATCTACATTGTCTGTTGTTGAAGGCACAGCAAATCCTGGAGAGTTCATATATTCAATAAGACACAACAACTCATTTGGAAGACTTCAACGGATATTATCGTATACTTTAAGATTCGTAAAAAGAATCAGAAGAAAACAAAATGATCATTCAAGCAATTTTTTGACTCCAGATGATCTAGATGCAGCACATCAGGTCATCATCAAAAGCATTCAATATGCAGAATTTAAAAATGAAATCAAAATTATGAAATCTGATGGAAGAATAAATAAGTCCAGTGCATTGGCATCACTGGCACCTTTTATTGATAATACAAGCATCATAAGAGTTGGTGGACGGTTGGATGCAGCCTCATTATCGTATGACGCCAAACATCCTATGTTGTTGCCTTATAACGACCCCATTGTCAAATTAATAATGGAACAAGTCCATAAGAAATACATGCACTGTGGTCCGCAGTCTCTCCTAGCTAACATGCGTCAAC
>NW_024036028.1:0-2805 GCF_002237135.1 Teleopsis dalmanni
GAATACTTAAATGACTGCAGAGTAATATGTATATTTGTAGATACATATGGCATGTTGTAGATACATAAGCATTTATGCTAATATTGGAGGCAGATCGACTCCAAAGGAAAGGTATCAAAAGAGAGATACACAAATATTTCATTAAAAATCTGGTCAAGGTGAACCGCCTACACTGCCGACTCTTATTAAACATTTTCAAAGAATGTGAAGTTTATCGCATGCAGGGAAGTTACATTAACAGTATCTTGACATTTTAGAAAAACAATTAATTAAAAAATTATCAATGTTGTTATTGCTGTAGTTGCTGTTATTTATTTAATGTCGTTTAATGTCAGATATAAACCAATTTTATAGTTACATTGACTTTTAGGCCGAAGCCTGTTTCAAATAAATTCAAAATAGCGCAACAGACAGTCAGTCAGTCAGTAGGTTTACATGTTTCAATGTCAAGGTGTATGATGCTAAACGAATTGGCCGGCAAATGTATCTGATAGATATGTTATCGCATACTATTTCATTAATTACGTTATATTTAAAATAAGTGTTTGTTTTGAGTTGCGTAGCTTAATTATAACATTATTTTATTTTGATCATTTATTTATTTTGAACTCAACATTTAAGTATTTAAAGATTACGTAGTTTAAATATTTATAAAAAAAAAATTTGATGATGAAATTTCTAATAAGTTTTTAGATAGGTTTTAAAAACTAGTGAACTACAACAACAAAAAATTTTTTTATATTATTTTAATTATTGATTATAATTACTATTGTTTATATATATAGTTGACATCTAAAAGTCTTTAATGGTTTTGCTATTGAAGTATGTTACCGATAAACACATAAGCGACTTGCGTATTTAAATACCTCAAAAGAGTTCTTTTTAATTCTTATCATTATTTATGTTCTTACGTTCTTCAGACTAAAGAACTGGTTCGTTCCTACAGTTATGGTAAGGTATACTTCTTCAACAGAATAGAGTTGAGGTTGCTGGTGGGATATTTAACGGGTCATCATGGATTGCGTTATCATCTTAATAAAATGGGCCTGTCCCAACAGATGGATTGTCGACTCTGCTTAAAAGCAGACAAGACTTTCAGTCACATCCACTGTGACTGCCCAGCCTTGATCTGCGCCAGGAGGAGGTCACTGGGACTAGAACTACTCTACTCTTCTGATATTAGGAGGTCCACAATGGACGACATTCTGGCTTTCTTTCGGAAGACGGAATGTCTTCTGTCAGGTTAAGGTCTGTTGCAGTGCTCCGCTCTATTGGAAGCTAGTACCCTGTTTATTTCTATTTCTATGTTCTTACTTTAAATAGAGAAAGTATTTTTTAATCAACACTGATAATTAAAAATGAATAATTATAAATATAAGCAAATAATAATAAATAAAAAAATTATAAAGAAAAATGATCAATAATATATAAACCCTATATTGTTTATATATGTATGTATGTATGTGAAATAAACACTATTTTTATTTTTATATTCACACTTTATGCCAGATGATGGATACGGAAACTATTTTCCCACGTCAATAAAAAATCGACTCGTATGTATATCGGAATACTTGATATATTTCACAAGAATAAATTTTATATGAAATTCAATTGAATGCAAAAGTAGCACGCGACTGCGTACTAGGAAATAAAATTTTACTACTCGATTCTTGTAAGATGGGCGGCAGTAACGCAAATGGAATATCTAATAAAAATAATTTGAGAACTTATTTTAAATTGTAATTACAAAACTCACAGAAGCGAAACTCTGTCGCGCATTTCAATTAGTACGAAAATATACCAGGCAATTAAAAATATAAAAAAGTCGGTTGAAACAATTACATTCACTTCATACGCATCACTAGGCGGCAAAGACTGGGACGACCTTAGTCTGTACATACGTGAATTGGGTTCCCAATTTATGAATAGAAACAAACTGTATGGAAAAATTTTTAGCATCATGAATAGCTTGGGCGCGTCTTTCTTTTGAAAGGAGGGGTTTCTTCCATTTTATTTCATAAACAAAAAAAAGTTTATGAAATTTAATAAAACATTTTATTATATATATAATATGTACAGTATATATATTATATATATCTTACATCAAAAAATATGTAGACTTAAAAAAATATATTATATATAAAAAACGATAGCTAAATGCTCTTACTGGCAATTTCCAAAATATAAATTTATATCATAATACTAATAATAAATAATAATATAATAATTATAATAATAAAATAATAGATACATTAAGACTGAAAAGTTTTCGGAAATTCTCATTTAAAATTCGCGCGCTGTATATTTTTCGATATTTTAAGTTTATGTAGTTTGGCAGCACTGTCCTTAATTACTATGCCAAAAATGAGCTCGATCTGTCAGACAGTTCGTTTACGGCAGCTGTTGAAACCAGTTCACCTCAGTAGTGCGTTGCGAAATGTCTTCGACGGTCGTACGACCGTCCTGGAAGGCTTTGTACCACTCATAAACTTGAGTTTTCGATAAAACTGATTCCCCATAAGCCTTTTGTAGCATTCGCAACGATTCTGCACACGAAATTTCGTTCGAAACACAAAATTTGATGCAAACTCTTTGTTCAATATTTTTTTCCATTGTTTTTTTCGCAACGCCCTACTGAGGTGAACTGGTTTCAACAGCTGCCGTAAACGAACTGTCTGACAGATCGCGCTCATTTTTGGCATAGTAATTAAGGACAGTGCTGCCAAACTACATAAACTTAAAATATCGGAAAATATACAGCGCGCGAATTTTAAATGAGAATTTCCGAAAGCTTTTCGGTCA
>NW_024036029.1:0-2799 GCF_002237135.1 Teleopsis dalmanni
ATGAGAATATAAATATGAGAAAACGAATATGAATATGTGAATATGAACATGAGAATATGAATATGAAAATATGAATATGAAAATATGAATATGAGAATATGAATATGATAATATGAATATGAATATTAATAAGAGAATATGAATATGAGAATATGAATATGAATATGAATATGAATATGAAAACGAATATGAATATGAATATGAACATGAATATGAATATGAATATGAATATGAATATAAATATGAATATGAATATGAATATGAATATGAATATGAATATGAATATGAATATGAATATGAATATGAATATGAATATGAATATGAATATGAATATGAATATGAATATGAATATGAATATGAATATGAATATGAATATGAATATGAATATGAATATGAATATGAATATGAATATGAATATGAATATGAATATGAATATGAATATGAATATGAATATGAATATGAATATGAATATGAATATGAATATGAATATGAATATGAATATGAATATGAATATGAATATGAATGTGAATATGAATATGAATATGAATATGAATATGAAGATATGAATATGGATATGAATATGAATATGAATATGAATATGAATATGAATATGAATATGAATATGAATATGAATATGAATATGAATATGAATATGAATATGAATATGAATATGCACATGAATATGAATATGAATATGAATATGAATATGAATATGAATATGAATATGAATATGAATATGAATATGAATATGAAAATGAATAAGAATATGAATATGAATATGAATATGAATATGAATATGAATATGAATATGAATATGAATATGAATATGAATATTGATATGAATATGAATATGAATATGAATATGAATATGAATATGAATATGAATATGAATATGAATATGAATATGAATATGAATATGAATATGAATATGAATATTGTTATGAATATGAATATGAATATGAATATGAATATGAATATGAATATGAATATGAATATGAATATGAATATGAATATGAATATGAATATGAATATAATATGAATATGAATATAAGAATATGAATATGAATATTAATAGAAGAATATGAATATGAGAAAACGAATATGAATATGTGAATATGAACATGAGAATATGAATATGAAAATATGAATATGAATATAAATAAGAGAATATGACTATAAGAATATAAACATGAATATTAATATGAGAATATAAATATGAGAAAACGAATATGAATATGTGAATATGAACATGAGAATATTAATATGAAAATATGAATATGAATATAAATAAGATAATATGAATATGAGAATATGAATATAAGAATATAAATATGAATATTAATATGAGAATATAAATATGAGAAAACGAATATGAATATGTGAATATGAACATGAGAATATGAATATGAAAATATGAATATGAAAATATGAATATGAGAATATGAATATGATAATATGAATATGAATATTAATAAGAGAATATGAATATGAGAATATGAATATTAATATGAAAATATGAATATGAGAAAACGAATATGAATATGTGAATATGAACATGAGATTATTAATATGAAAATATGAATATGAATATAAATAAGAGAATATGAATATGAGAATATGAATATAAGAATATAAATATGAATATTAATATGAGAATATAAATATGAGAAAACGAATATGAATATGTGAATATGAACATGAGAATATTAATATGAAAATATGAATATGAATATAAATAAGATAATATGAATATGAGAATATGAATATAAGAATATGAATATGAATATTAATAGAAGAATATGAATATGAGAAAACGAATATGAATATGTGAATATGAACATGAGAATATGAATATGAAAATATGAATATGAATATAAATAAGAGAATATGACTATAAGAATATAAACATGAATATTAATATGAGAATATAAATATGAGAAAACGAATATGAATATGTGAATATGAACATGAGAATATTAATATGAAAATATGAATATGAATATAAATAAGATAATATGAATATGAGAATATGAATATAAGAATATAAATATGAATATTAATATGAGAATATAAATATGAGAAAACGAATATGAATATGTGAATATGAACATGAGAATATGAATATGAAAATATGAATATGAAAATATGAATATGAGAATATGAATATGATAATATGAATATGAATATTAATAAGAGAATATGAATATGAGAATATGAATATTAATATGAAAATATGAATATGAGAAAACGAATATGAATATGTGAATATGAACATGAGATTATTAATATGAAAATATGAATATGAATATAAATAAGAGAATATGAATATGAGAATATGAATATAAGAATATAAATATGAATATTAATATGAGAATATAAATATGAGAAAACGAATATGAATATGTGAATATGAACATGAGAATATTAATATGAAAATATGAATATGAATATAAATAAGATAATATGAATATGAGAATATGAATATAAGAATATGAATATGAATATTAATAGAAGAATATGAATATGAGAAAACGAATATGAATATGTGAATATGAACATGAGAATATGAATATGAAAATATGAATATGAATATAAATAAGAGAATATGACTATAAGAATATAAACATGAATATTAATATGAGAATATAAATATGAGAAAACGAATATGAATATGTGAATATGAACATGAGAATATTAATATGAAAATATGAATATGGGAGTATATGAATATGAATATGAATATGAATATGAATATGAATATGAATATGAATATGAATATGAATATGAATAGTAATAGAA
>NW_024036030.1:0-2797 GCF_002237135.1 Teleopsis dalmanni
TATACATTTTAATGAATTAAAAGTGTGCTTAACGCTCTATACGTTAAACGAATTCCTCAAGCATTTTTAAAACTGTGTTTATAGGCCAAACTTTAATTGGGTTTGAACACAGATACTATGCGCCGTAGTTCTAGTACACATACACCATGCTATCAGAGCGGTCTGATAAAATGTGTAAGTAACAGTGACTACTTTGCACCTATTAAATATCGAAGTATCTCGGTTAACTCTCTAGCAATGTTAGTTGAATTGTTTGTTTTGATAACAAAAAAAGGAATTTTTTACATATTCCTAAGCACGAAATAGGCAATTTAAAGGGAGATTTCTATGTTTAATAAAAATTACATGGATTAATAAGCATAATAAGCATAATAATATGTTATTAGAATATATAAGAAACCTGATGCCCTATTTGATATGATAAATGCGAACAAATTTGAGTCTGTAGCAGCAAATAAGAAAATATCCAAAAACAACATCAACACAAAATGTTCGTACAAGAATATTCTGCACCACATAAAAAGCGGCATTGAATTGTAAAAATATGAATAAATAATTCATCCAACAACGTACATCATCAAATTCGTAATAAATATTTACATGCAATATAATTACAACAAAGACCATAAACAAGTAAGAAGAAAGCAGTATCGCATTCTCCTTAACAGGAAAAAAAAATATAATAAGTGAACTGTAAAAAGAAAATTGAAGCAATAATAATTATAATAATGGCGTTAATATAAAGGCAGCCAACAATAAAAATTACTGAAGTACACTCGGGCGTATACGTAACTTTTATTGTACTCACATCCGCCGCACGGAGGAACGGAGGAGCGGAGGAGCTGATCACTTTGAAAAAGAAGCAAAATTAATCGCAAAAATGTTTTCGGTTTGTAAATCAGAAAAGGAACTCAAGCAATTCTAATTTGCTTCATTTAAGGTTTGCTAGGTTAAAATAAATTTGAAATTAGCAGCTGGAAAAAGTTACGGAAACTTAATGAAAAATAGCAGATGTGCAAAAAATTTAACAACTATTCATCCTTATTGACCAACATTATTAATTAATTTGATTGAAAAGAAAAGCATCTTGAAATTAGTTTTCCATATAATATAGAATTTGCCTGCCATAGTGTGTATATGGTAAAATGTATTTTTGTTTCGATACTAAAAGGATTAAAGTACTTTACAAAATTAATATTAGTTTGGTAAGTAAGGGTATGAGATTGTAATTGTTTATATTGTTTATTTTACCTAAAAGTATATTGAACTAAACGAAAGAAGATTTCATACAAATTGCTATTATTACAAACGTCTTGTACTAACAATATTAATTTTGTCGTAGTAAGTCGTAGTGAGTACTTTATTAATTAAATACTCGAGGGAATAAGATTTGTTAGCCAAGTGTAAAGGTCATTCAATATATATGTATATATGTGAATCAGTTGTAGTTAGACAGAAGAATCAATAATAAAATTGAAAAACAAGACAAAATGAAAATAAATGCATTGACAATTACTTATGTTATTAATAATAAAATTGCTTATAGTAACAAAATTATGATAAAGTGATTGATTACATGGCATTTGATTAGAAGCGATGTTATTAATTGAAAATTGCAAAGAACACAATATTTTATATTTTTTATAATCATCAAATACTTATTTCTCACCGCAAATAATATAATTAAATAAAGTCAACGACGCATTGTATATTTTTAAATACAGTGCACGCTCAGTATTCGCGACTAATTAAAAATCAGAGCTGTCGCGGGAACCGTATTTTCGCGATAACCGTACCCTAATTTCATTAAAAAAATAGTGTGCAATTAATATAAACTATATCTTTTTTATTCATATATTTGTAAAAAATATACATTTTAAATATTTACAAAAAAAGTTGGGGCCATGTTATGCAGAGTGTCTCGGGCACGGCATGGGTACAATTGTTGCTGTTTTCAATGCAAATTGTAAATTTGAGAATGGGAAAAAATACAATATGGCCGCTCAAACTCCGCCATGAGAGCCGGCGTATTTGTGTCCCGGCCACGGTTGCCACTTATAGTACTTTAGTACCAAAATTGGTACTTTTTTTTTCGTTTGGTACTCATGTTCAAAAAATGGTAACATTTTTTGGACGACCCAACTTTAAATGTTGGATATTTCCAATTAATTTTTTTTTAATAATGCAACTTTTGCAACTATTTTATATTTTGTTTTCATTTATAACACTATGAAAAACACAGAACGAAAAAACAAAAAGGTCCAAAAAAATTTTGGACCTTTTTTACAGAAATGGTACCTTTTTAAACCAATTTTGGTACAGAAAAATATTTTCAAGTGGCAACCGTGGTCCCGGCACTAAGGCAAAAAAGTGTTGTTTAGTAATAAATTTCAAAATTTGCGCCTTTTAGAAGCAAATTACTACAATTCTATTACGCTTTGGAGAAAAAATGGCAGTAAGCACACAGCCTTTTTTTATAAATCGCTAATAATATAATTATAACACTTTCCAGTTTTAAAGAAAGGCGTAAATACTGTTAAGTACTGTTAATAATTATTGTAAGATAATGTAATAATAAATTAACATTATTACAGCCTCTATGCGTTTTTTCTTGCTAGTTATTTTTGGTGGCAAATTGAAAGTGAGCATATCTAAATTTCCTTTTAAATTTAGGCACAACCAAAAAGTATCAAAACATTGTAAAAACACGAAGTTGGCAATACTGATGTGACACTCTGCATAACATGCATTCTCGGCATAGCCCGAAAGAGCGTAATTTGCCGTGCCCGAGACACTC
>NW_024036031.1:0-2795 GCF_002237135.1 Teleopsis dalmanni
CTTACCTTAAAAAAAAATATAAGTTGGAATGTTGACTAAATTGTATTCCAGATTGAAGATTGAATAAGATATTGGTACTCTCTAATATAGAAAAAGAATCCGATTTATTAAATAATAAAATAGTAAATAAAAACCAAATTATACATACCTATTCGATCGGAGAAGTGAAAGTGTTTATAATAACATTTAAGGCATTTAAGGCATTTAAGTCATTTAAGGCACCCTTCCTTGTAGGTTTGGTCAATATAAATTGTTTTCTGATTTTCACTAAGGGAATCAAATTTAAAGTTAAATTTTATCAATCAAGCGCTATTCTTTAAGTTTTTGAACTCAGTTAATTGTCGATATTGTTGGAGTTACTTATTTTAATTTATTTTATATTATCTCAAAAATTATTTTCCTTACCTTAAAAAAAATATAAGTTGGAATGTTGACTAAATTGTATTCCAGATTGAAGATTGAATAAGATATTGGTACTCTCTAATATAGAAAAAGAATCCGATTTATTAAATAATAAAATAGTAAATAAAAACCAAATTATACATACCCATTCGATCGGAGAAGTGAAAGTGTTTATAATAACATTTAAGGCATTTAAGCATCCTTCCTTGTAGATTTGATCAATATAAATTCTATTCTGATTTTCACTAATCACTATTTTCACTATTTCAAAAATTATTTTCCTTACCTTAAAAAAAATATAAGTTGGAATGTTGACTAAATTGTATTCCAGATTGAATAAGATATTGGTACTCTCTAATATAGAAAAAGAATCCGATTTATTAAATAATAAAATAGTAAATAAAAACCAAATTATACATACCTATTCGATCGGAGAAGTGAAAGTGTTTATAATAACATTTAAGGCATTTAAGTCATTTAAGGCACCCTTCCTTGTAGGTTTGGTCAATATAACTTGTTTTCTGATTTTCACTAAGGGAATCAAATTTAAAGTTAAATTTTATCAATCAAGCGCTATTCTTTAAATTTTTGAACTCAGTTAATTGTCGATATTGTTGGAGTTACTTATTTTAATTTATTTTACTTTATTTCAAAAACTATTTTCCTTACCTTAAAAAAAATATAAGTTGGTATGTTGACTAAATTGTATTCCAGATTGAATAAGATATTGGTACTCTCTAATATAGAAAAAGAATCCGATTCATTAATTAATAAAATAGTAAATAAAAACCAAATTATACATACCTATTCGATCGGAGAAGTGAAAGTGTTTATAATAACATTTAAGACATTTAAGGCACCCTTCCTTGTAGATTTGGTCAATATAAATTCCTTTCTGATTTTCACTAAGGGAATCAAATTTAAAGTTAAAATTTATCCATCAAAGCGCTATTCTTTAAATTTTTTGAACTCAGTTAATTGTCGATATTGTTGGAGTTACTTATTTTAATTTATTTTACTTTATTTCAAAAACTATTTTCCTTACCTTAAAAAAAATATAAGTTGGAATGTTGACTAAATTGTATTCCAGATTGAAGATTGAATAAGATATTGGTACTCTCTAATATAGAAAAAGAATCCGATTTATTAAATAATAAAATAGTAAATAAAAACCAAATTATACATACCTATTCGATCGGAGAAGTGAAAGTGTTTATAATAACATTTAAGGCATTTAAGGCATTTAAGTCATTTAAGGCACCCTTCCTTGTAGGTTTAGTCAATATAAATTGTTTTCTGATTTTCACTAAGGGAATCAAATTTAAAGTTAAATTTTATCAATCAAGCGCTATTCTTTAAATTTTTGAACTCAGTTAATTGTCGATATTGTTGAAGTTACTTATTTTAATTTATTTTATATTATCTCAAAAATTATTTTCCTTACCTTAAAAAAAATATAAGTTGGAATGTTGACTAAATTGTATTCCAGATTGAATAAGATATTGGTACTCTCTAATATAGAAAAAGAATCCGATTTATTAAATAATAAAATAGTAAATAAAAACCAAATTATACATACCTATTCGATCGGAGAAGTGAAAGTGTTTATAATAACATTTAAGCATTTAAGCATTTAAGGCACCCTTCCTTGTAGGTTTGGTCAATATAAATTGTTTTCTGATTTTCACTAAGGGAATCAAATTTAAAGTTAAAATTTATCAATCAAGCGCTATTCTTTAAATTTTTGAACTCAGTTAATTGTCGATATTGTTGGAGTTACTTATTTTAATTTATTTTATTTTATTTCAAAAATTATTTTCCTTACCTTAAAAAAAATATAAGTTGGAATGTTGACTAAATTGTATTCCAGATTGAATAAGATATTGGTACTCTCTAATATAGAAAAAGAATCCGATTTATTAATTAATAAAATAGTAAATAAAAACCAAATTATACATACCTATTCGATCGGAGAAGTGAAAGTGTTTATAATAACATTTAAGGCATTTAAGGCATTTAAGTCATTTAAGGCACCCTTCCTTGTAGGTTTGGTCAATATAAATTCTTTTCTGATTTTAACTAAGGGAATCAAATTTAAAGTTAAAATTTATCAATCAAGCGCTATTCTATAAATTTTTGAACTCAGTTAATTGTCGATATTGTTGAAGTTACTTATTTTAATTTATTTTATATTATCTCAAAAATTATTTTCCTTACCTTAAAAAAATATAAGTTGGAATGTTGACTAAATTGTATTCCAGATTGAATAAGATATTGGTACTCTCTAATATAGAAAAAGAATCCGATTTATTAATTAATAAAATAGTAAATAAAAACCAAATTATACATACCTATTCGATCGGAGAAGTGAAAGTGTTTATAATAACATTTAA
>NW_024036032.1:0-2791 GCF_002237135.1 Teleopsis dalmanni
TTTTTTATTTTTTTTTGTTTTTTTTTTGTTGTCTTCTTCGTAACTCGTCAGCTATTACGTCTTCTTCGTCTCAACTTGAGTGAATTTTTGCTGATGCTGAAATTGTGTAGATTCTGTGTAAAGAGCGATGAGAGCGCATTAAATTCTATTGTCGGTAGTGCAAAAAAAATTTCATATTTCTCTTCTGCTCCGATACAAGCAGTCGTATATTTCAGTCTGCCTCTAACTTGCTACGATTGTGAACGTGTGCTGGAATTTTTTTTGTTCGAAAAGTCGAATCTTATTTAAAAAATTATAAAGTTAAAATATTGTTGTATTAAGAAAAAGCAAAAAATATAAAAAATAAAAGCAAGTAAAGGAGAAACAAGTAAACATCTGCTACAAATTTTGCCTGGTTGATTCCATGTCGTCGTCGTCGTCGTCGTCGTCGTCGTTAAAGTGTTTAACAAGACGTTTCGGTAAATTTTTAACTTTCCTAAGTTTATTAAAAACAGAATTTAAAAAAAATTTAATAAATAAGTAAATGCAAAAAATATTTAAAAGAAATAAACTCAAGTAAAATAGCTAAAGAAAGCTTGACGTCTTGTCTTTCGTTCGTACGTTCGATTATATATTGTCGGTTTTTCATATTGTTTTTTTATGAGGTTTTAACTGTTCCTCGCTTTTGTTGTCTTCTTCGTAAATCGTCAGCGCTATTACGTCTTCTTCGTCTCAACTTGAGTGAATTTTTGCTGAAGCTGCTGGCTGGAGCCAAATTACTTTCTGCAACTTTTAGATAAGGTACGCGTAATATAAAACAAAACTTAGTTTTGATTATTAAATATAATTTAATTTTTTGTCGTCGCTTTTAAATTTATTTTTTTTGTAGCTAATATTTTTAAATGTTTTTTTTTTGTTTTTTTTTGTCTTCTATAAATTTACTTTCCGAAACTTTACTTTTCCGTGATTTTTCTCTGTATGCATATGTATCATATATATGTGTGTTTCTACGTATGTATTTATCTTATACTGTAGAAAATATATTTTCTTGCTTAATTTTTATTCATTCTACTATTTGTTCTCTCATAAACATACACAAACATAATTTGATGGATTTCATCATAAATGCAATGTTGTCACATTTCTCAAAATACTTATATATGTGCAGAATGTTTAAAGAGCATATTACATTTAAAAAAAGTTTTTAGTTTTATTAAACCCAATCATTAACATCTATAAAAAGTTTCTTTTGTTTACATTTGCACACGTGCGTAAAAGCTTTAGTAATTATTTTTTTTATTATCTATTTTGTATAACATTAGTTTTTGTTTAGTGTTTTTTTTATTCTGATCACAATAAAAATTTTTCATTACTATGAAAAAAAATACGAAACATACAAATTAAATAAAAACATTCTCTTAATTCAATATGTCTAAATAATAATAATTCATTAAACAGAATAATATAACAAATTTGCATGATTTGCATAAGGAATTATTTGAAAATAAAATAATAATAATTATTTGAAAATAATAATTTATTTTCTGTTGTACGAATACGAGAACGAGTACGCGTAATTACCGTACATTGTCTATAAAGTTTTGTTGTAACATTGAAAAAATATTGTAAATTTTTTGCATTGCTATTTACTGTTATTCACGATTTAAAAATTTTTT
Organism: Teleopsis dalmanni; assembly: GCF_002237135.1. Lineage (NCBI taxonomy): Eukaryota > Metazoa > Arthropoda > Insecta > Diptera > Diopsidae > Teleopsis > Teleopsis dalmanni. Next base: position 1,656 of record NW_024036032.1, read on the forward strand.
GTTGCATTTACCATATTGAGTGGTGCTCGTGTCGGTTACTTCATTCTTGAACTCGAGAATATATATTACTACATGTTTTGGTTTATCATAAAAACTAACTGTAAATAAAAGAAAATTTAAACCATAGATCGGACAGAAAAAAAATTGAACGCGCAAAGAACCCTACTCAACCGCTAATATATTTTCGAGATGGAGTTTATCAAATTTTATCTTTCTTATATTCCAAATTTATATTTTTATATATATTTGCTTATAATCTTCAAAAATTTATCACCTTTCTTTATACACAAGTAAACATATGTATGCTTATATACATATGTTCACATGTATGTATATATGTTTGTAAATAAAATCTTTGTCGTAAAGAGTTTTACGTTTAATCTACCGGCATATATTTTTCAATGCCCAAGGTCAAAATTATTAATCATATAAGGTGGTTGGTTAGTTGGTTGGTTGGGCGTGAAATTGTGTAGATTCTGTGTAAAGAGCGATGAGAGCGCATTAAATTCTATTGTCGGTAGTGCAAAAAAAATTTCATATTTCTCTTCTGCTCCGATACAAGCAGTCGTATATTTCAGTCTGCCTCTAACTTGCTACGATTGTGAAAAAGCAAAAAATATAAAAAATAAAAGCAAGTAAAGGAGAAACAAGTAAACATTTGCTACAAATTTTGCCTGGTTGATTCATTGTCGTCGTCGTCGTTGAAGTGTTTAACAAGACGTTTCGGTTAATTTTTAACTTTCCTAAGTTTATTAAAAACAGAATTTAAAAAAAATTTAATAAATAAGTAAATGCAAAAAATATTTAAAAGAAATAAACTCAAGTAAAATAGCTAAAGAAAGCTTGACGTCTTGTCTTTCGTTCGTACGTTCGATTATATATTGTCGGTTTTTCATATTGTTTTTTATATTTTTTTGTTTTTTTTTTTGTTGTCTTCTTCGTAACTCGTCAGCTATTACGTCTTCTTCGTCTCAACTTGAGTGAATTTTTGCTGATGCTGAAATTGTGTAGATTCTGTGTAAAGAGCGATGAGAGCGCATTAAATTCTATTGTCGGTAGTGCAAAAAAAAAATTTCATATTTCTCTTCTGCTCCGATACAAGCAGTCGTATATTTCAGTCTGCCTCTAACTTGCTA
>NW_024036033.1:0-2789 GCF_002237135.1 Teleopsis dalmanni
GTGGTGCCGTGTTTGGTCAAAAAATCGCGTTCAACAAGAATTTTCCATAGTAAAAATCGCTAAATGCACTTGAGGTAGTCTCACATTAACAGCTGCTGTAAACAAACTAATTGACAGATGGCGCTCAAATTTGTACCATATGTCAAGAAAGAGTGTACCATAGGTGGCTCACGTTATAAGGAGGAAAATCAAAAATTAAGTTTTGAATGAGCGCACCCCCTAGGAATATGCCATTGACCTAAAAAATGGTATTCCCAAAGTTTTGGAACAATAGGATTAAAAATGACGTTGCTCCACTCGAGCAAAGTTGGGTTTTCAGTACAAAAAACAGAAATTTTTCAATTCAAGGTCATTTTTTATCTTTTATCTTATTTCAACAGTTATTAATGTATACTCATTTGATAGATAATTAAAATATCTTTTTAATAAGATACTGATGAGCAAAATCGGTTAAAAATTATGCGCAAAACATAATAATTAGTTAAGCGACTGTGCTCTGTTTTCTATTTCATAACTTTTAGCTGGCATGCACAATGCAATCGCAAATGTTTACAAGAAACGGAAGAAACATAAGTAAGAAATAAAAATAACACATTTCTATTTAATAATTTATATAGATATTTAAGTAGCATTGAAAATGTAGTCAAAACAAGAATTTTTTCGTAAGCAAAGAGAAAATGGTCGTACAAGGAGTATGACTGAAGTTAATTTCCTTTTAGCAAACGAAGCAAGAGCGGCTAAAAATTCCATTGATTTTAATTGGAATAAATTCGATGAAGAAATTGTCTCAAAATGGAAGCTGAATCTTTAGTCACAGTTCAACAATATTGGGATAACGCAGACAGAACGATTCAATTTATCACTCCTAGTTTAGGTTCCGCCCTTGACAAATGCAAGGTTTCGGATCGCTACGCTATACATATTTTGTAATAGTTACCTGGTTACCTGTGGCGCCCAGGTACCATCTAAGATTCTCGATGGATGGCGAAAATCATGTACTTACTAAAAATGTTTATTTTAAGAGATCAATTTACATATAACTCGGATGATTTGTACGAGATATATACATTTTTATGGTGAGCATATGTGTGAAAATTTTAATCCACACTAGCTTAGGTTATGTTCGGAAGGCACGTGCTGACAGTTGTCAGCATTTCTACTCGGAGACATATATTGCCCATTGGGATGCCCTCAAAAAATTTGACCAGGAGATGCGAGTTGCTAATCTTTGTTATCCTTGTTAAACCATTTGGTTTTCCAGATGAAGTTGAGGAGATCCGATAAGTTTGCTTTCGTTATCTCTTCCAAGCCAGTAAAATAAGGATCCCCAAGACGTTAAAGTAGCCTTGTTTGAAGTCCTTGACAGAGACGCAGGAAGTGATTGATAGATTTTACCTCCTCTTCATCTTAGCAACTCCTGCATAATCCACTTGTTGGAATTCGCCACCGTTGGAGGATCGACGCAATGGCACAGTGCCCCTTTAGTACTTCAGAAAGCACACGAACTGCAGGTTTGCTGAAGCCTAAAATGCTTTTCGTTTTATTTTTGTCCAACTTAGGCCATAAGATTCTAGCGGCCTTACAGTCTTCGCGGTTAGTTTATAAATTGTTAGTCACCTTATTGATTTCCTCTATTATCCTATACAGTTTACATATCGGTGTATGTATTGAGAGGTCGGCCTCTCAGGTATGCAGTTCAGCACCTCTTATGGCCATCTCATCTGCTAGTTCATTCCCTTCAATATTGCTATGTCCAAGTATTCGAAATGTACTATGTCCAGCAAAGAGAGACCTTATGGTGTTTGATGCTCATCAGTGAATCGCGACATTTTAATACTCTCTTGGAATTTAGATTCAATTGCTTTCAGTGTGGTCTATCTACAAAAATAGTGATATTCGAAGAACGAATTGTACTTTATTGTCTACTGTTGACCTCTTTTTCGATAGCATATATCTCGCCGTGAAAGACGCTGTAAGTAGCAGGGATTCGGCAGCACTGTCTTATCTGCATATCTTTCGAGAAGATACCTGCTCCCGTACCGCCTTCCATCTTTGAGCCATATGCATAGATAGTGACTGTAGAGTTACCGGTCATAGATCCAAGATCTCAGCTATCTCTGGTTAGATAAAGAGTGGGAACCCACTAATGAAGTTATTTTCCTCAAAGAACCTTATTGATTTCGTGACCGAAGAAATAAAAAATTTTTTGGATCGTTTTTGCCTATCTAATAGTTTTATCAGTTTCGATCCTTCGCCATGGATGGAGACGCAAGATTATAGAGATGCACTTGAATTCTGTGCCAGACTTCATATGATAAATGATTGTATAGAAAGAGGAATTAGGCTTATGATGGATTATAATTCGATTTTGACAAAATATGAAGAGGAAAAACAATATGTTCTGCAAGTAGTCGAACCATAAAAATTATCCTTCACATAGTCAGATTTATGTTATAAAATATAATAAACACAATATATTAATTACTGAAAAAAAGAATTTTCTTGAAATTATAATTTTTTATAAATAATTATCTAAATCGTAGCATATACCTATTACGTAATTGTACATGCCAACTAAATGTTATGAAATAGAAAACAGATCACAGTCGCTTAACTAATTATTGTGTTTTGCACATAATTTTTAACCGATTTTGCTCATCAGTATCTTATTAAAAAGATATTTTAATTATCTATCAAATGAGTATATATTAATAACTGTTGAAATAAGTAACAAAAATAAAAAAATGACCTTGAATTGAAAAATTTCTGTTTTTTGTGCTGAAAACCCA
>NW_024036035.1:0-2787 GCF_002237135.1 Teleopsis dalmanni
GACTTTGTCATCTGTTTCAAGACAACGTTCCTTAATTTGGTATGGTAATTGTTCCTGTTGGCCTTGTTGTGTTTCAATAAATTTTATTTGCTGTTGTACTATTTGCTCTTGTGTACCTTGTAGTTGTTGTAACTTTTGTACTTTGATAGGTCTCGGATCTTGCTGTATTTTCTCTCTGATAGGCCTTGGATCTCGCTGTATTTTCATTTTGGTAGGTCTTGGATCTTGTTGTTGTACGCCGTGTTCTAGCGTGTCTTGTGGTTGCTGTGAATCTCGGCTAGGTGTTGTATTGATAGGACTTGGATCTCGGTATTGTTGTAACTTTGGTGCTTTAGTAGATTTCGGATCTTGTTGTATTGACTTTATAGTTCGGACGTGGTTGGTGGGTGAGCATGTGTCTAGCGTGTTCTGTGCTGTGTATGAGTGCTGTGCGTAGGTGTTGTATTGATAGGACTTGGATCTCGGTATTGTTGTAACTTCGGTGCTTTAGTAGATTTCGGATCTTGTATTTTTACTTTGATAGGTCTCGGATCTTGCTGTGTTTTCCCTTTGTTAGGTCTCGGGTCTTGCTGTATTTTCACTTCGATAGGTCTCGGATCTTGTTGTTGTACGATGTGTTCTAGCGTGTCTTGTGGTTGCTGTGAATCTCGGCTAGGTGTTGTATTGATAGGACTTGGATCTCGGTATTGTTGTAACTTTGGTGCTCTAGTAGATTTCGGATCTTGTTGTATTTTCACTTTGGTAGGTCTCGGATCTTGCTTTATTTTTTCTCTGATAGGACTTGGATCTCGCTGTATTTTCACTTTGGTAGGTCTTGGATCTTGTTGTTGTACGCCGTGTTCTAGCGTATCTTGTAGTTGCTGCTGCTGCTGTTGTCGATTAACTTGCTGCTGTTGCTGTTGATTAGTCTGCTGTTGTGGCTGTCGTTGTTGATTAACTTGCTGCTGTTGTTCTTCGATGGCTATGGATTGCAGTAGTTCTTGTTTTTGCTTAAAGAATCTAGACGGGATAAAAAACTTTAGAAAATCAACCTTGAAATGTGTCCAGTACTGCCAACGACAATTGTTGTTGCGATACCATATTAGTGCATTATTTTCGAGAAGTAAGGGCATTGTGCGTGGAATTAAGTTTACATCGATGCTATACTTGTCTGCCAGTTCTTCTATGTGTTCGATGAAACTCAATGGATCCTCGCCACCGTCATATCTGAAGGACCATTTTTCCACATGTTCTATTGTTTGAATGGATGAGCGCATTGTAGGACTCATATCTGCCCCTTTGTATTCCACGTGTGATATACGTTGATATATTTTTTTTCCTTCCAGAGTTCTTAAATTCGTTTCATTCGAGTTAAGAGTTCTGTGATGTGACCAACCAGGTTCGTGCTAAAATCGGATCCTCCTTACTCATTATTATATTACGAAGTTTCCTACGTTGTATTCAGGGTCCCTGCTCGGGCGCCACTTGTAAAGAACCTTTTTACCAGCCGAGGTTTTGCTCGCCGGATCCCAGAGTCGTTACAAGAATATTTCTTATAACCCTGAATCGTTCGAATAATAATTTTTAAAGCCAGTTAATTGTTTTAATTTCTTTATTTATCTTTTCCGAAATTTATTTTACAATATTTATAGCTTATTTGCTAACAATATATATTATAAATATTAAGAATTATTATAATTCCTGAAACAATAAAAAAATTCTAACTAATGGTGGATTTGGAACCAACACTACCGACGAGGCTGCGTTGTTAAAGAGTCAGTGTTACCGACTGGGCTACACTGATGAACTTGGAACCAACGCTACCGACAAGGCTGCGTTGCTTAGGAACAGTGTTACCGTTAGGGCTACACTGATGAACTTGGAACCAACGCTACCGACAAGGCTGCGTTGCTTAGGAACAGTTTTACCTATAGGGCTACACTGGTGAACTTGGAACCAACGCTACCGACAAGGCTGCGTTGCTTAGGAGCAGTGTTACCGATAGGGCTACACTGGTGAACTTGGAACCAACGCTACCGACAAGGCTGCGTTGCTAAGGAACAGTGTTACCGATAGGGCTACACTGGTGGACTAGGAACCAACGCTACCGATAAGGCTGCGTTGCTAAGGAACAGTGTTACCGATAGGGCTACACTGATGAATTAGGAAAAATGTTAATAAATATTTTTAGTTACCTGATTGTACACTTGCTCTGGTTCTGCCAAGTGTTCTGCTTCGTGGCTTGTCATTGAGTCTCTGGTGATGTGCACTGTTCGAAGTGCTGTGGCCAAGTCTCTCTGGTGATGTGCACTGCTCGAAATGCTGTGGCCAAGTCTCTGTGTTTTACTTTGCTTCTCCTTTTATACGGATTTTGGAAACGGGACTTCTAATTGTTGAGTGCACTTTGTACAGCTTTGTTATTGTCCATTCTAAGTGTCTGCGTCTGGTATGCTTACTGTTGCTGCACATTTGTTAAAATTTTACAAAATAGTTACCCTCAAACAAAAAGGTGTGTTATTACTTAATTTATATTTTAAAAGGAATTGCTTTTAATTTTTATTAAATTAATATTAACTTAATGATACTGATTTTATATACTAATTTAATAATACCTTAATTTTAAACTTATTCATACCTTAATTTTTATTACTACCTTATACTAATATTTTATTTTATGTGTAACTTAACTAATAATAAACAAATTATATTTAACTAAAAATACCTTAATTCTATTGTTGTTTTTTTTTTTTTTTGTTTATTTTATTTTCTTGTTGTTTGTTTGTGACGAGATTCTAAAACTCGTCACAA
>NW_024036036.1:0-2786 GCF_002237135.1 Teleopsis dalmanni
GTCAATTTAAATCAGTTTTCAATTAATTTAAATCAATTTAAATCAACTGCAGAAACGAATTTTTTAATTAAATAAAAAGAAACAGTTTTGAATATTTCTTAATTAATGAGTTATATTTTGTTCAAAATTTTTTGAGCGTGTAAAACATTATATCTGAAACAGTTTTGAAATAATATCATTAAATACCGTATTAATGTGAAATTAATAACAAAGACTGAAGCTACTACCAATTCACTTTTTTATACGGTAGCACTTAAGTGATGCATAATGAAATGTGTGTTTCTCTGTGAATTGTGTTTGTGTATTTATCATCTGATATCATTTTATTTAGATATAAAATTGTTTATCGACTAGTAGACAAACCAAATGAAAAAGCTTTTATTTAAAAATTTCCAGCATATATTTCGTTGTTTTTTAGAACTTCATCAGTGCTTAATTTTTGTAAAAAAGCAAAAAATTTTTGGTTTATAATTATCTTATTAAAATTTTTTAAAACAAAACATTTACAAATGCATACAAAAATCAACATGTGTATGAAAATGAGCAAATTTAACACAGTAAACATTAAATATAATATTAATTATTTTTAAAATTTTAAAAACATTATTTTAAAACAACCGCTTAGATGGAGTAATGTCACAATAATGATTATTATGACAATGATAATAATGTTTATTCTGATATTACATTGTGACATTGTCTGCCAGCCGATAAACAATTTTATATTTCTCTGTGAAGGCTTTATTTTTAAATTTAGTGCTGAAAAATCTATTGTTGAAGGATGGTGTCGCGCATTCCCTTTAAATGAATGTGGTGAATGATACGTATTATTGCCTTACATAAATTTCTTAATGATCAGTAGCGATAAATCTGTTGATAAGTGAGGGTGTGCGCGCATTCGCTCTAAATGTTTGTGGTGAATAATACGTATTATTAATTTACATATATTACTGTATGATCAGTAGAGAAAAATCTATTGAATGGGGTGGATACATGCGAGTTACAATTATTCACCAGGCCGCCACTCAAGGCGACAACAGACGAAGAAAGACATAAATTATTTATCTATCTTACGATATTATAAAATCACTATTGTATCATATTAGTCCATAAAATCATTTATTGTATTTTCTTTTTGCTTTCATCTATTTTAAGTCAATGTACTCAAATTACGATATATAAAATACTTAGTCTCTTATTACAAAATTACTTATTGTTTATATATACAAAATATTTAGTATCATATTAATTTACAAAATCATTTATTGTATTTCCATTCTTGCTTTCATCTATTTTAAGTCAATGTACTTAAATTACAAAATTATTTATTGTTTCTATATATATACAAAATATTTAGTATCATATTAATTTACAAAATCATTTATTGTATTTCCATTTTTGTTTTCATCTATTTTAAGTCAATGTACTCAAATTACAACATAAGAGTCGCTAAATACACTTATGCAAGTGGTAGAAATTCCGAAAGTAACCCACTTACGAGTTTTTACAACAAACAAGCCGTTGCATTCCTAAGTAATGTTTAAGAAATGCAACGAACATTCAAGTGGAATTTTGTTTATGGGTAATAAATTATTTTTGGGTCACAATATTGAATATTCTAGTATTAAATATTTTCTAAATAAAAATTGTACTAAAGAAATTTTGTTCAGAATAAATTTGTCTTTGAAAACACACAACGTATCGTGTTTTATTTAATTTTATTGCACTGAGTTAAGACCAATCCTTAACTTGCGCATTCATTGTTAGATTCATATGAGGTTTTTAAATAGAAATATTCTTATATAAAATTTAATTAAAAAAAAACATTTGAAAAGTTTTAATTTTACATTATGATTATAAAATATATTCATAAATAAAGGTTAAAGTATTTAAAAATAATAGCAAAGTTTAATTAAAAGAAGTACAAGTTGTTCACATAATATAATATTCTTATGAAATGAAGTAGGCGTGATTATTTACCAGAATTAATGCAAAATTTAAACGAGATGTATTCCGTAAATTTTTATTTCATCTGTGTTTGATGAATACTATAAATATTTTACATAATATAAAAATTAAAAAGTATATCTATTCTATTTGTATTGTTTATGTATAGAATATATTAATATTTTCTTCAGAATTGAAATGACAATGAAAACATAAATTTATTAGGTTCATGATATGATCACGATCATGTACCGTCTTATATGAAATGACACATTTAAGTATAAATAAATTATTGCCTTAGTAAAGAGAACTTCCAAAATCAGATAGTTTACAAATGTTTACGGTTGTTATACACTGAGCTACAATTTAAACCACAACCAGCTTCTTTTAAGGTTTTACTAGAATTAAATTGGAAATATTCACCAAAAGCTAACCAAACCAAGCCAATTATGCTGGAATTTGTATTCTTAATATAAGTGTGGTGTATCTTATATTCAGTGCACTCAGAAGTGTGTAAACAGAATGCGTTGCTTTGGCGTATTTAGTTTAATAAAAAATAAGACAAAACTTAAGTTGACAAATGTGTGGAATATATCCACATAACACTGTTTTATGAGTATTCATTAAAATAATATAGGCAATATAGTTTACAAAATTATTAAAATCTTGTAAAAAAGCAATTAATAATTGAAAGACAAAAAATTTTTTTATTTTAAATATTATAATCTCTATGTGAACATAAAATGCACACTTACTTATATTTTAAAACAAATAGTAAAATAGTTTTGCAAAACTTGCAACGACCTTTTTTCGTTCGCTACGTTTTGCTGGAGTAGCAA
>NW_024036037.1:0-2786 GCF_002237135.1 Teleopsis dalmanni
GTCTTTGACGTCCAAATTGTGCCTTCTGTGGTGCTCTGTATTGGTTTTGATGTTGTCGTACTGGAACATGATATTGTTGTTGTGGAACATCATATTCGGAATGGGTGCGAATGTATTCCAATGATTTTAAGATTTGATATGGAATTGGTGGTGGTGTGGGCAAGTGATCACCTTGTGGTTGGAAACCATTTTCATCAGCCTTATAAGATAATTGAATGTGTTCGCCTTCAGGTGAAACGTATGCGAAACCACCATTGGCATAATAGCCACCAACACCAGCTTCTTGTGCAGCAATACCATTTGATGTTTCGTACAAGTATTGGTAGCTGCCATCTTCCTTAACATCGCTCTGATATTTCAAAGTCTCAGCGTGTACATCTCTAGGGTCGCTGTAAGCAAACGCGCTTGTAATGGCGATAGCAGCAATGAGGACCTGCAAATAGATGCAATATAACATAAGTTAATAAATAAAAATTAATAATTTTATTAATTAATTTATTCCTTAGAACTTACAAACTTGAACATTTTGATATTTTTGAAATATGCTTGGTTGTGCACTGTTTGAAAGACGAAGCTGATTGATGCTGAAGATTAAAATTTGCCACAAATTTATACTAAATCGTTTGACATCTTTCAATCACATTGAAAACTGCAACTTTTAGCATTTCAAGAAATATCAACTTCTTTTGTTATTTTTATTTTGTATATTATTTTCTAAAGAAATCCAAACGAACTAGTCTAATAACTTTAGTCTATTGTATCATCATTAAAGACTAATACTATTATTAAAATATTTAGTTTATAATATTAATAATCTTTAAATGTTCATATATATTTTTGTTTAATATATAAAAGTGATTGTACGCATGTGAACCTGTCTGTCATTGATCACTCGAAAAGGTTTCTTGTACGGTTGATGGCGCGGCGGCAAGTCTGGGCCCGGCTGCAGTTAATTTTATTCATTTTTTATGCATTTTAAATATTTTATTTCTAATTTTGTATAATTTATTGATTTATTCATAGAGCATTATTTTATTTCACACTAAATAAATTTACGTGGAATTCGCAAAGTTTTGGAGATAACTTTTTTATGCCTTTGGTAAATATTGTCTAAACCCAGGTACCCTACGCAGTTTTGGCCACTTCTAAATTTATACTCGTAGTTGTACTACGAACGTATTTGGTATATAATCTTGTTATAAGTTTATATTCTACGAATAATAGAAGGTTATTATGATATCTAGAGTCTTTGTGCTGAAGTCTTTGTGTAGTTAACAAAGGGCATTGGATGCCAATTTAAGAGAAACAACAATTAAGAGGCGTCTCTTGGTCTATGGACGTATATTAGGCATGAATTTAACATATGCTTAATCTATTTTTAAACAAAATTTATGGAAATTTACTTATTTATTTCTAATAACTTCTGCTTCTTATTTAAAAATAACTAATTATGTTTAATGTTGTTTAATCTTATTAAAATGTTCACAAATTGTGAAAAAATAAGTTTTAAATATTTATTCTTCTCTTAACTTGTACCTTTTAATAATTATGTGACAGAAGATACTGCAATTAGTATTTAATGGAAAGAAGAGAGAATCATCCTTAAGAAGGTAGTTATTTCTATACAATGGCTCACAATAATTATCAGTTGATTATTAATCCTTCAACTAACATCAATATTTTATGAAATGATACTATAGTTACTACAGGCGTATACTATAGTTATAGTATAGCTTTCATCCAATCAGGTTCTATATGTACTCAAAATAAATGTTCAACTACAAATGTTTACAAAGTCCTGCACTATGAGGATCTGAGACCTCGTTTATTCTCAGTAGTGATACATTGGTTATCGATGCACCTGAAAAACATGAACTTGGCGTTGTTTTCGGACTGGTGATATAAAATCTTTTCCAAAAAAGAAGAAATGTGTGATATTCTCATCAATGGGTAAATTAACTCTGGCATACCCTATTCTATCCATATAAACGATTTTAACATTTTAATGAATGAGTTGTTAAAAGAAGTATTCGAAAATTATATATTCTCCAGATTTGTGTTATGGCTTTATATCGTTAAGTTTGCCGCCGATGAAGTATTTTTTGGGTATTTTTCATCTTTAGCAGTGATATCCAATCCTTTTCTAGCGAATTAATCCACAAATCTACTAAAATCTTGTCATTACAAAATACAACTCGTGTTACTGTTCTATAAACAAGTTCTCTTATCACGAATTATGCAGAAAAACTACTTTACCCTCTTTAATTGGAATATGTTAGTGAATAAGGGAAAAAGCCGAGGCCTTCGCGGACACCCTTGAACTTCAATTCCAGCCCAATGAAGACTTAGAATATGACTCAGAGGAAGAACAACGCATCTCCAAGAAGGCAAATAATATTTTGGATCAAGAGCCAAATGATAGCATTGCCAAATGCTATAATTATAGCAAGATTAAAGATAAGATCGGCACCTGGTCATGATATAATTAACAACAGATGCCTACGTAACCTGCCTGAGAATGTAATTCAGCTTATCACTAACATAATTAATTGCATGCTCAAGCTAGGTAAATTTCCTAAGTTCTGGAAGCTGGCCACAGTCATTGTCTTCCCAAAACCGGATAAGAATCCACAATTCCCGCAGAACTGGCGCCCCATAAGCCTGCTATCAACCATAGGAAAGCTTACCGAAAGGGTAATTCTTGGCAGATTAAATGATGTAGTGGCTTCACGCAATATACTCCCTGATGAACAATTTGGTTTTAGGAATGACCTGTCCACGGAGCT
>NW_024036038.1:0-2785 GCF_002237135.1 Teleopsis dalmanni
AATATATCGCAATTAAGCCGATTGATTTATATTGAACCACATTCTAACTAGTTCCATTTCAATTTAAAAATTGGGAATATAATACCAAACAATTATGTTAGTAAATAAATTGAACAGTTTATTCGTTTATTTTATCATACATATATACCTATATGTATATATAATTATAGATGGTGATATAGCGAAATATATTAAAATATACTGTATGAAAATAAATTACTGTTGAAACTTATATATGTTTAATATCATATCATATTAAAAACTAACTTTGTACCTTAAATTAAATAAATGCTACCTTCGATTATACATTTGCTTGATAGCTGTTAACTGACAGATATACTCTGCACATTAAAGCTGAGTAATAATGTTAGGAAATGAAGCATATTTGAGAAGCTATAATTTAAATCTTCATTTACTGAATTAAATTGAATTATTAAACTAAGTAATTAATTAAATATAGATTTGAGATAAGTAAATTTTGCTTTTGCGAAATGCTTTTTTGTATAAAAATGGAATACATGTTATATTTTTAGATTCTGAATTCTAAAATTATTAATAAATTAGAAAGATGCTTGCTAAAATAAAATAATTTGTTAATTTAAAATAATTATTTTGAAAAATATTAACTTCAGGCTGTTGAAGTCAACTTTATAAATTATTGATAATAGTGTGTTCTATAATTAAAATTTTAATTTTATTTTATAGTTTTGTATTACTTACTCGAATGAGACCCAAAAACAATGGCACATCTTCAAACACAAATTTGGGAAAGTTCATATCACGCAGTACACGCATAAGTACAACAGCTTCGGGCAACTCTTCCGATTTACGTTTCATCACACCCGCCATACGTAGTACAGAGTTTAATGAACGTAAGCCCCAATCATAATGGCACTGTTTGGATAATTGCTCCTCAGCCAGCTTATAGAGCACAGTCATTTTCTTAGCCAAAACCTTAAGCATTAAATAAAATTATTTTAAATTACTAAAGTTTTCTTTACTATTCCAAATTAATGAAGTTACATTTGCTCCACATACATATATGCTAATACACTATTTGGTACTTTATATATTACCAGCATATTATTATTATTTCATAAATATACATAGATGTGAGAGTGTGGGCATATTAGGAAAAAGGATTTTAATTAAACATATCAGCAAGGATACGTATTTCGCTTTAATGTGCTTCCTTCTTAATGTGTGAATATATTAAAAAAATGGTTTCGTGTTAAATTGAACTTACTTTTGCTGTTAGAAAACCATCAGAAAAAAGTGATATTAAGCAAATCAATTCCAAATCCGGCTTAATACAAGTTACTGGACGGAAAAGTGCTTTAACGGATTCTGGCAACTCAGTTCTGCCAGCGTAGCCGGGATTCATTGTAACAAATATGCCAACTTTTCGATCAAGTTTAATTTCTGCACCTTCAAACTGAAAATTTATTTTTAAAAATTGAGTTTTAGTTTTTTATGAATTATTGTTTATATACACATAAGTTCATATTATTAAAATTGAGCAAAACTAAATTAACTTAAAATTATTAAACATTAAGACTGGTTCATTCATAATAAACTAAGAAAAAGAAAGGTTTTTTGATATTATAAGATACATGAGTATATATACCTTTTCTAAGTAATGTTTATATGCATATACAAGGTGAGATGAAAAAACTGCAACAAAGTAAAACGCCATAATTTTTTCATTTTTTTTAAATTTTATTGAATGAAAGCAAAAAATGTCGGAAATAACATCAAATTTGAGAATCGGTTTAGAATTGTTCGAATTGGCCACCTTTGGCACGAACTATGGCCTTCAAACGGCCAATGAAACCATCACACGCTGCCCGAAAGTGGCTCTGCGGTATTTTGTCCCATTCTCGGCGAAGCGCTTGCTTGAGATGATCGACACTTTGGTATTTTTTAGTGCCAACCTTGCTTTCCAAAATACCCCAGGCACAATAGTCCAACGGATTGGCATCCGGAGATTTTGGTGGCCATTGTGCGGTGGAAATGAAGCGAGGAACCTCATTTCTTAACCATTCTTGGATGGCGCGTGCTGAGTGCGATAGTGCTGAGTCCTGTTGGAATGTCCAAGGTCTGCGGCCGAAATGTTTGCGTGCCCAGGGCTTCAGAACTCCCTCCAAAATATTTTCGCGATAGATTTGCGCATTGAATTTGACACCACGGTCGATGAATACGAGCGGCGAGCGACCATCGGCTGTTATGGCGGCCCACACCATCACCATGGCCGGCTTTTGAGTTGTGATGGCCAACAGAAGTTGCAAATTTTCAGCTGACCTCTCTGGCAAGTAAACACGATCATTTTGTTTGTTTACAAACTGCTGGATAACGAATGGTTTCTCATCGGAGAAAACCAAATTCGGCAGTTCACCACTTTCGGCCAAGCGAAACAACTCTTTAGCTTTTTCGAGTCTAACTTTTTTTTGCGCATCAGTAAGATCTTGCACTTTTTGGAACTTGAATGGCTTTAGTCCAAGCTCATTTTTCAATATTTGCCGAATGGCATATTGCGATATGTTCAGCTCACGAGCCATTTTTCGTCCACTGCGACGCGGATTTCGTTCAATTCGCTTTTTCACTTTTCGAACCATTTCTGCCGATGTTGCTGTTTTTTTTCGTCCACTTCCTTGACGTCGGGCTACGCTACCAGTATCATGGTAACGAGCGATGGTACGAGACACAAAACATTTATTCACTTTTAAATGCTGGAGGGCTCTAACGATAGCCACTTGTGGTTTTCCAGCCAAATGCAAAGCAATCA
>NW_024036039.1:0-2784 GCF_002237135.1 Teleopsis dalmanni
GAAGCCAAAAGAAGTTTCATAAACAATTTATATAAAATACTTAGTATTAAAATACTAAGCGCAGACGGCATCAACTACGTATCCATGATCATGTCTAGATTAAGTTAATGAATGTTCAGGAAGACGAAAATATTACAGCTTGAAACAGAAGAAGTAAGTTGACTTTATGAATATTAATGGGAAAAAATTTGCTGCTGCAAACGAAACGTGCTTCGACGTGCACGACTTGCTGTAGGATTGACTCAAAGCGGTAACGTGAGCAGCAGTTGCTCGCTTTCAGCTAAATTCCAGCTGTCCTCATTTAAATTTCTTTGTGGAGTGGCAGTTGATGTGCATGTAACGCTTTACAAAATTATACAAAACTTAAGCATACATTTAGGCGGCTAAGCAACCTGAATACAAAGATACATGCACATCCAAAAATAAAGTATGCTAGATTGTCCTTGTGCTGGGTTAGTGAAAATAAAAGTAAATGCCTCAACATTTGTTAAGTGTAAAAATTGTCTAATCTTTTTTTTTTGCTTTTTGTGAATACACATTTTACTTAAAATTTACAATTCTTCTATTTTTTCTCACCCCACCTGAGTGGTGGTGTTGCTAAGCCACAAATAAGCAATGTGCTGCTGGCCCTTTGGCGAAGGTGTCTGATACTTATAAAAGGTCATCAACGTCGTCTGTTGTTTGTGGGCCGGATAATATGAATGAAATGCACGTTCCTACACCGATTCATATTTCTTCCGTTCTGCATATGGCGTTGGTGCTGGCAGTGGTGACACTCATAATGGCGATGACGTTGCGGTTAAGTTAAGCTTGTGTAAAATCATGATACGTCAGATATTTTGTAGCAAAATTTTGCGTTCACTTAAGTTTTATTGTTGATGTTTTAAAAGTCAAACACGTGCTATTTTATTTCACCTAATTTTTGTTTTCTTGCCGAGTGCCGCATACCGCTTGCCGCAAGGTCGCGTGCAGCATTACAAAGTATCGTTTTACAAAATCCTCCTGGAGAAGTCCACGTCAAAGGAAATTATTGTACGGGCTTACGGAAGGATGTGGTAACAATGTGCTGAAAGAATTTAACCATCATCGTTCAGTTAAGTGGAACACTCATTTTTCTTATTAAATCTCGACTAGATGTGTACAAAAATAAAAAAAAAATAAACTAACAAGAAAAGTACAACTCATACCGAAGCAGAAGTTATTGAAGTTGCTGAATCAGTTTGAGGCTCATATTAGTAGGGTTGCTGCTGTGCCTTCGAACACTACGGCGATGATGCTCTAACTACCACTCCTAGCTCTGTTTGTTATGCTGATGATGACTGAGTCATTATGCACTTGAAGACTCTTCAACAATGATACCATTCAACAAATTAAGCGCTGCAATTATGCTGAATGGCAATGACTGTTTCAAATTCTAATTTGCCTCCTTTGTTGGCATTGTTGAGTGCCTTTCCTCTGTCGTTGCGGTTGTTCTTTTATTGTTCATATTATTGTTTGGTATTGTTTTCGGTTAAGCATAAATTGTGTTTCTGTTAAATTAAAAATGATTTGGCAAAAAGAAAAATGCATAAATTTTACTTAAAATTAAATTAAAAATACTTTTAGAGTATATAAAAGCAGCAGTTTTGTCATTTTGAAATAATCCTTACAATAATGTCAAGAAATAAAAAAAAATACAAAGCTCGGGGACAGTTGTTCTCCCAGGGGGAGGGACTATTGTTCCGGCAGCAGCCTATTATCAAACTTAAAACTACTTACTCTAGCGGTCTTAAATGTGCATTCACACTACAGTTTTGTTTTTAAAGCTGAAATCTGAAAGTTAAGTAAACTAAGTTGAAAATGAGAGATACCGAAAGCAACTATTTTCTTAATTTTAGATACCACAAGTTATACAAATTATTTAAAACATGATTTTTTTAAAATACATTAATAATTTAAAAGATTGATTGTAGTTTAATAAAAGCACAAAATGCTTCATTATTGTATATAATCACATGAAATGACGTCATGTAGAGCAACTGTATGTAAGTAAGTTAATTTGCATTTCGACTGTTAGCTTATTTAACTACTAAATAATGAGCCTGCAATATGCAACATTTGTTAAGCTCAACATTGTTATTTGTAGTCTAAGTTTAATCTAAGAGTTGCGTATCTAAATCTTAGTTCAGCTTAACTGAAAACTTTTGACAGCTTTATGTACATTAGCTGAGCAGCAATTAATAGCTAAAGTACTTCAATATATCACAGCAATCTAGCATGAACTTTATCTAAGGGAAAGCAGAATTAATGTCAGCACGGAAACATTAAAATAAACTTTCTGATATATCAATCTTATTGTTAATAAACTATTGCATTTCTATATAGTTTAGTATATACAAACATTTAAATAAAAATCCATTGTTGCTACAAACAGTTTTTTTTTTTATATATTTTTAAAGTGGCTTTAGGTCCCTTCTTGTTAAATAATTAAACTTTTAATATTTTTTATTATACTCTATATATCGACTCTCCTTGAGAATCATCATCAAAATTACGATACGTCATCCTCTTTCTTCCATCATCTATATTGTACTCTATTGTACTATATTGTATATTAAAAACTATAACTCTAGCATAGAAGCTATAGTATTGTTAAAAATGCATCTCTGTTAAATTTTTCTTGTTTTTGAGTCCACTTACTTCGTTTATACATTAAGACCGAAAAGTTTTCGGAAATTCTCATTTAAAATTCGCGCGCTGTATATTTTTCGATATTTTAAGTTTATGTAGTTTGGCAGCAATTAA
>NW_024036040.1:0-2782 GCF_002237135.1 Teleopsis dalmanni
CTATTAACAATTTGAGTGTTATAACATATATCCGACTTTGAACCCGGTTAAAATAAATTTTATTTTAATATAATATGATATTGGTTTAATTTTTTCAATGTGAAACATTACTGCATGTTAATATTAGAATACTTTCACTTATTAGCAAAATCGTATATACATCAAAATCCATTATAAAAATCTCTACCTCAACATACAACCATGCGGCCAAGCTTATCTATAGAAAATGTATGTAAAACACAAATGAAGAAATTGTTTTATCGTTCGTTGCTGCCGCGGTTCTACGTAGTTAAGGTGAAAAATTGTCATTTCGGGGAGAATTAATAATTTTTTCATTTTTAGTGGTGAAAATGTTATTTATTAAAGCATAAACTTTTTCGAAATATTAAAAGCAATAAGAGAAATGTGAGTTTAAATAGTTATTAATCAATTTTCTGAATTGCTATCAAAAAGAAAAATGGTGAATTATAAGTGCAAGCGGAAAATTGGAGAACCATAATGTTGCGTATTGTGCACACAAAATGTAGAAAGGCTGTAGTGTGAGTGAAAGAGAAATACAATTTTAATTTCTCTTATCCACAATAGAAAATAAAAGTAAAAACAATAAACGGAGTAATATATTTTGTAAACAGTGAATAAAAACACAGGTGAGCGCGTTTTTAACAACAACAATTCCTATAAGAATTGCAACTGTAAATATAATGCCACAAATTCATGTTTATTTTATTTTCAAATTACTGTTTATTGTGTAATTACAAACTGAAGCATAGTTTTATTCTTACAGGTTTCATTTTATTTGTTAAATTAACTATAAAAATGGATATTCAAAATAAATCTGCTATAACGGATTCTGCTGAATTGCAACTAAAGAAAGTTGAAGAAGTTAATTCAAAAGCAGACAAAATAAATGATGAGCAAAACGATCATATACCTCTCAATACCACTGAAATAAAATCTTCTAATACGCGGAAAATGTCTCCAATAAAAGATCATATTTCAGCCGATAAAACATTAAAAAAAGATACAAGTAAGGAAATTAAAACCATTGAAAATGACACCGAAGTTCTGAAAGGTGAAAATAAAATTAAAAATAAAAGCGCTGAGAATGCAAAAGATCTTCTGCCAGTGACAAAGAAAAGTCCTTCCCCGACAACGCAATCTCAAACGCCACCTCAAGCAGAGGCCGCAAATTCAATTCCAGACAATATTCTGTCCCCTCCAAAGTCCGAAACACAAACTGATGAAACTAATACTGCGACGTCATCATCTCCCGCTTCTGATTCTCAATTATCACCCGAAGTTGTGCCTGAAATCAAACCTAAAACCAACAGTTCTCAAGCTTCACCTCGTAACACTGACAACTCAGAAGCACCAATTTCTACAAAAAATCTGGGTCGTGTCGTTCAACCGATAAACATTGTTGCTAATGGCACTATACCAAAATCTGGTAAACCTTTAATGGCGTCCATCAATAAAAAAATCAACAAATCATCACGCTCAACGCGTCCAAGAAAGCAAAAAGTACCAATATATGAAAGTGAGGTAAATAGTTAAAGATAATTCATATCTTATTTGTTTAAATCTAACGACGTTTTTATCATTTGTAGATAAGCGATAATAAAGTTGGCATCAAGCTATGTATTAAAAAGTCTGATGCAACAGTAACTGCAACTGCACCAACTCCACCCACATCTTCAAAACAAATTCGTAAACGTTCCCGTAAATCAAAATCTCGTCATCGTGTCGATAGCGATGACAGTGAATATGAAACGAAACGCAAAAAAGATCGCAATCCCAATAACAACAATGAACGTCAAAAAAAGGTTTCATTCAGTGGAGTCAAAGCAGAAGAAGCAAGTGAACCAATTGAGCAAAGCATATGGGGATCAAAGATTCCAGAAGATGTACTCTATCAAGTAAGTAAATAATTATTGAAATATTTTTTTTATATATATTAATGTGTTTAATATTTCTTTTAAGATTTTTGAAAAGGCAGTTGAAAAAGAAGGATCTTTGCCAACATTATGCCGTTTGGGAAGAGTATGCGCTTTATGGCGGCGAGTATCAGTGCGACCCACATTATGGAAAGTATTAGACCTTACAACTTGGTTTAAAGAAAAATCTAGAACTGAACTTAGGTTGAAGTGGGTTGTGGATAATCGCTGCAGCTCTTGCACAGATTTAAATATCTGTAAGTTAATTATATTACAAATTATTATGAAACACATATGAATACAATATTTGTTTTTTTTTTTTTAGCAAATTGGAAGGTCACTGACATTAACTGCTTTCTTCACAAATTAGCTGCTGGATGTACAAACTTAACGGGTATTACATTAGCGGGCTGGAAAGGTTTCACATGCGATCATTTGGCGTTTTTAGTTAACAATATGAAGAAATTAGAACGGATTGATTTAAGCTCAGTTAATGTAACTATTTTTGATTCTCTTTTCCAACTAAAGCTTATATTACTAATGCACTTATTTTGATAATTAGGTTGAAATGAATGCAAGTAAAAGCGCTGTTGGCCTGCAATCCCTTTGTACTGCATTGCAGACAATGAATAAACGGCTTACGCATTTGTATTTGGCACATAATCGTCTGGCAGGAATACCACAAATTGTTAACATTTTATCGGTATAATAAAAATAGTATTTAAAAGTAGAAAATATTAAATTTATTTTTTAATAAAGGACCATTGTGCGAATCTGGTGCTCCTGGATCTCTCTAACGTAACCACTCAAGCCACATCACATGGGATACTACGTATAGAAAAATTACA
>NW_024036041.1:0-2781 GCF_002237135.1 Teleopsis dalmanni
GTGCTTTAAATTAGAACGAGCTTATAAACTACAGCTTTATTTGGAAACACAAGTTCAACGAATTGAAAGTTAATCTTTTAGCTTGCCTATTTTTGTTTCAAAGCTATTCTTTTTGTAGAGACATCTGTTATGCATATTTTTTTAACTTACTATATGTAAAGCGCCTTTTTTGGGTGCAATTTTACAAAGAAGCTATGCAAATGTTTCTCTACAAGTTCGCTAATCACGTTAAGGAAAAGCTGAACAATATTATTGTTCATATATCCTATAATTCTAATTTTTAAGGTAAATTTTTTTTTTTTTTTTGCCGATAATGGTGTGTCTTTTTATGACGAAAGAAACTATTTAAAAGTTAGACCGATTCGAATAGCAAAGAAAGGCAAAGACAAAAGTTTTTTATTTAATTTATTGAAATTTGGCTGACCATACAACGCTGTTTCGAGTATTGCCAAGTACTCTTCATCAGTGGTCTTTGGAAATAATCGAATTTTTATTTAATTAGTTTATAGTCCGTATATAATTTGTTTGGACTGCAAGTGCCAGGCTTAGAACTCGTGCCTGTCAAATTAGAAGCGATGACTAATCGTCTTTATCCACAAGAAGCCAAGGCTGCACAAACATTCAATGCTCAAGTTCCAGGTTTTATTGACACTTATTTTTATTTAATTAGTGACACCAACCAAAGCACTTGCCGTGCTTTAAATTAGAACGAGCTTATAAACTACAGCTTTATTTGGAAACACAAGTTCAACAATTTGAAAGTTAATCTTTGAGCTTGCCTATTTTTGTTTCAAAGCTATTCTTTTTGTAGAGACATCTGATATGCATATTTTTTTAACTTACTATATGTAAAGCGCCTTTTTTGGGTGCAATTTTACAAAGAAGCTATGCAAATGTTTCTCTACAAGTTCGCTAATCGCGTTAAGGAAAAGCTGAACAATATTATTGTTCATATTTCCTATAATTCTAATTTTTAAGGTAAATTTTTTTTCTTTTTTTTGCCGATAATGGCGTGTCTTTTTATGACGAAAGAAACTATTTAAAAGTTAGACCGATTCGAATAGCAAAGAAAGGCAAAACAAAAATTTTTTATTTAATTTATTGAAATTTGGCTGACCATACAACGCTGTTTCGAGTATTGCCAAGTACTCTTCATCGTGGTCCTCTGTGGAAATAATCGAATTTTTTTTTATTTAATTAGTCTTGAGTGTCCGTATAGTAATTGTTGGAAACTGCAAGTGGCAGCCTTAGACCTCGTGCCTGTCAAATTAGAAGCGATGACTAATCGTGTTTATCCACAAGAAGCCAAGGCTGCACAAACTTTCAATGCTCAAGTTCCAGGTTTTATTGTCACTTATTTTTATTTAATTAGTGACAACAACCAAAGCACTTGCCGTGCTTTTTTTAAATTAGAACGAGCTTATAAACTACAGCTTTATTTGGAAACACAAGTTCAACGAATTGAAAGTTTTAATTTTTGAGCTTGCCTATTTTTGTTTCAAAGCTATTCTTTTTGTAGAGACATCTGTTATGCATATTTTTTAACTTACTATATGTAAAGCGCCTTTTTTGGGTGCAATTTTACAAAGAAGCTATGCAAATGTTTCTCTACAAGTTCGCTAATCGCGTTAAGGAAAAGCTGAACAATATTATTATTGTTCATATTTCTTATAATTCTAATTTTTAAGGTAAATTTTTTCTTGCCGATAATGGCGTGTCTTTTTTTTTATGACGAAAGAAACTATTTAAAAGTTAGACCGATTCGAATAGCAAAGAAAGGCAAAGACAAAAATTTTTTATTTAATTTATTGAAATTTGGCTGACCATACAAACGCTGTTTCGAGTATTGCCAAGTACTCTTCATCAGTGGTCTTTGGAAATAATCGAATTTTATTTAATTAGTTTATAGTCCGTATATAATTTGTTCGGACTGCAAGTGCCAGGCTTAGAACTCGTGCCTGTCAAATTAGAAGCGATGACTAATCGTGTTTATCCACAAGAAGCCAAGGCTGCACAAACTTTCAATACTCAAGTTCCAGGTTTTATCGTCACTTATTTTTATCACAGACAAATAATTATTATTACAAATAATTATTATTTGTCTGTGTTTTTATTTAATTAGTGACATCAACCAAAGCACTTACCGTGCTTTAAATTAGAACGAGCTTATAAACTACAGCTTTATTTGGAAACACAAGTTCAACGAATTGAAAGTTAATCTTTTAGCTTGCCTATTTTTGTTTCAAAGCTATTCTTTTTGTAGAGACATCTGTTATGCATATTTTTTTAACTTACTATATGTAAAGCGCCTTTTTTGGGTGCAATTTTACAAAGAAGCTATGCAAATGTTTCTCTACAAGTTCGCTAATCACGTTAAGGAAAAGCTGAACAATATTATTGTTCATATATCCTATAATTCTAATTTTTAAGGTAAATTTTTTTTTTTTTTTTGCCGATAATGGTGTGTCTTTTTATGACGAAAGAAACTATTTAAAAGTTAGACCGATTCGAATAGCAAAGAAAGGCAAAGACAAAAGTTTTTTATTTAATTTATTGAAATTTGGCTGACCATACAACGCTGTTTCGAGTATTGCCAAGTACTCTTCATCAGTGGTCTTTGGAAATAATCGAATTTTTATTTAATTAGTTTATAGTCCGTATATAATTTGTTTGGACTGCAAGTGCCAGGCTTAGAACTCGTGCCTGTCAAATTAGAAGCGATGACTAATCGTCTTTATCCACAAGAAGCCAAGGCTGCACAAACATTCAATGCTCAAGTTC
>NW_024036043.1:0-2779 GCF_002237135.1 Teleopsis dalmanni
TATATATTAATTTTACTTTGAGAATGCTTTTTTATGTTATTTGTCGTGTGGTTTTTTCATATTATTTTCATAGCATTTGTTTTGTATCTCAAGATTTAAATTTTTTATTCATAATTGCTCTATAATGAGATTTGTTTTGAAATTTAAAAAAAATGTTTTCTTCGAAAAGATAAATTATATGAAGCCACATAAAATATTAATGACAAAAATTAAATTTGATTTATGAATTATTAAAGTAAAATTTATACATAAACTAAAATAATTTGAAAATATTTTTAAACAAATTAATAAGTTTAATTTTTAAAGTCAGCTATAATGAAAGAAACTGTTTGTCTTATAAAAACCATTTTTTTAACTAAGGTTTTTTCGAACAGTTTTAAAGTGCAACAACAAAATTTTATTATTTTTTATTAAATTATTTGTCAAATTTTTTTGCTAAAAGTGACGCGTCTTATGACAAAAAGAAATTATATACGTACTATAAATTAATTAAACAAATAGTTCGAATATTTCTTAAGTTCACTGATGATAAGTAATTGACAAAACTCGAAATAGCGTTGTATGGTCAGCCACATTTCAAAAAATTAACTAAAATTTTTGTTGTTGTCTCTTCATTACTATTAGAACCCTTTTAAAATTTCATTTTTGTTAATTAATTGAATTTTTGGCTGATGTATGGCCAGTTTCGAATTTACTCAAATACTCAAATTTTTTATATTGATTATTTGTACATAATTTTGTTAACTTATATAATAAATTTGTTAAGAAAATAATGTTTTTCTTTTATTTGCTTTTCCTAGAATCGAATAAACTCTATAATTTTGTGCCAAATGATATTGTTCGATTTGCCAAATCCTAATAACTTAAAATAGCCTTAATTTAAATAAGTTAGCTTAGAATATTCTATTGTTCGATTTAACAAATTCGAATATTTTAAAATTGTTTGTGCCTATTTGTATGGGTTATTTTAGAAGATTCTCCACAAGGATTGCTTAATATACGTAAATGACTGTTTGGAAAATAATTGTGTTTTTTTTATAAAGTTGAAAAACTATTCTCTTAAAATAAATAAATATATTATTAAATTATATATCGTCCATTCATGTCCAATAACTTTTACCAACATTTTGGCAGTAGCTTGATTTCACGCTTCTAAAATTCTAAAACTCCTTTAGTTGATTTTTGCGCTCCTTATTTGAAATAAAGATTTTTTTTTTAAACTTCATTTTATTATATACAATCTATTCTATGCATGAATAATAAGTACTACTTATGGCAATAAATAAAGATGATAGATCTCACAAAAAGCAGTGTACCATTATCCATCTAATATAATAATTACTGTAGACAATTACTGTAGAGATTACTGTAGATGATAATCAAAATATCGGAATAATATTTTAATGAAATATAGTTTCTTTAAATTTAAATAATAAATTCTAGTTTTTATTTCATTATAAATTCATTATATATTAATAAATTGAAAAAAAGTCCAAAATAATTTATATATTTATTTATATAAATTTATATATATAAATTTTCACTATTTTATAATTATTGTTTTAAAAGCTACATTGTTTTTGTAAGTTTTTTTTTTATTATTTTTATTTATATTTACTGCATTTATTTAAACTCAAATTAAACACTAATTGACAATACAAATAAATTTTAACTAAAGATTCTTTTAATAAAAAATAAAAATAAATCTAATTATAGTTTTTAAATAGACAACTTAATAAATTAATCTTATCTGACAGTTATTACCACCAAAATATATTACAAATCAAAAGAGCTGATTTTTAAACATGTCAAGCAATAAAAATGTGAATTAACATTGCAAAACAAATGTTAACGAATTCTTTAACCATTGAGTATTAAATTTAATTTAACAGCGTGGTGTAAAATTTTAACAGCAGATGTTAACATTATTTCGCAGAAAAACAATTCTGCAACGCTGTTAACTTAAAATTTATGCTTATATTTTTCTTGTTATAAACAAAAATACAAATTGTATGTTGTATGTTAGATGCAAATACGTGAGACATAACATTTGGTTATAAATTTTAACAGCAATTTGTATCGCTGTTACTTACAGAAATGTAAGCAGATGCAATTTTTTGACTTAACCAGGCAACTTAGATTTGATGTTAAAAAGGACTCAAAAAATGCGCAAAATCATCCCTTAAAATCGCATGCAATATTTTTACGATATTCACAGCATCATGGGCGATATTCACAGCATCAAGGGGAAAGCACTGTTAATTAAAATAATTTTTGTTTACATAGCAGCTTATATTTATGCATAACATATTACATGTAAAAAAATATAATTACTAATGAATATTTAGTGTTGTAACAGAACAAGGCGTCATTACTTTACATATGAGTTTCACATGAGTATGTAGAACCAACAAAAATTCACTACTAACACTTGACATAAATTATTATTGATTATAAATATAATGTAGAAAATGCTATAGACCGCGATTCAATTGATTTATTATATTTATCACAGTTGTGTTAATCTAACCTACAATTTTTAATAAATGTAATCTTTTTTTGTTTCGCTCTATATGTTTTATAGGACTATGACCCTCTCCCCAAGGTAGACAAGTCTACTGTTAGTCAAATTTGGGCAATAATAAAGAATATCTTTACATAGTTTATCAACATCCTTTACACAGAAGCGGAAGAGATTGGTCTCTGACACCGCAATTTTGTTGACCTGATATCTCAGCCTGCAATGTCTTCTTAGATATTCTGTGAGAATTTTAATAAT
>NW_024036044.1:0-2779 GCF_002237135.1 Teleopsis dalmanni
AAAACTTGTTAGTTACTCGTTCACTATCTAATTCTTTACGGTGCTGATATAAGTCTTCCTCTTCAAGTGGTCCTTGCAAACCCTTATGAAATATTTTTCTCATCCACCAGAAACTCCATCTCGAAAATATATTAGCGGTTGAGTAGGGATTCTTTGCGCGTTCAATTTTTCTTCTAGTCCGATTGATGTTAAATTTCTTTATTTACAGTTACGTTTGATTATGATAAACCAAAAATGTAGTAATAAATTCGAAGTTCAAGAAATGAAGATAACCGACACGAGCACCACTCAATATGGTAAATGCAACAAAAATTTTTTAAATCGTGAATAACAGTAAATAGCAATGCAAAAAATTTACAATATTTTTTCAATGTTACAACAAAACTTTATAGACAATGTACGGTAATTATGCGTACTCGTTCTCGTATTCGTACAACAGAAATTATTTTCAAATAATTCCTTATCCTTATGCAAATCATGCAAAATTGTTATATTATTCTGTTTAATGAATTATTATTATTAAGACATATTGAATTAATTGCTGCAAGTTAATTGCTACACTCATTAAATTTGATGAATGTTACCAATATATGAATAAGCTACAATTCAGTTTGAGCAATGAAGCGTAAACGAAACATTGGACCACTAATTTTAAACAGCAAAAAACACAAGTGCAAAAAAAGATTTAATGAAATAAGTGTTATTTAACACTTACTTTGTGCTCAATGGTCGTTTGTAGATTCTTATCCAAATGCACCTTTATAATTTGGGTGCCATCAAATTTGGCACGAATACGTTTGCCTACGATCTCTGCTGGAAACACTAAATCTTCTAAAATAAAATACACAGCAGTTAAACTACGCGAACGGATTATTGCACCGTCTTGTTTTTACGAAAACTTTGTAGTTACTCGTTCACTATCTAAGTCTTTACGGTGCTGATATAACTCTTCCTCTTCAAGTGGTCCTTGCAAACCCTTATGAAATATATTTCTCATCCACCAGAAACTCCATCTCGAAAATATATTAGCGGTTGAGTAGGGATTCTTTGGGCGTTCAATTTTTCTTCTAGTCCGATTGATGTTAAATTTCTTTATTTACAGTTACGTTTGATTATGATAAACCAAAAATGTAGTAATAAATTCGAAGTTCAAGAAATGAAGATAACCGACACGAGCACCACTCAATATGGTAAATGCAACAAAAATTTTTTAAATCGTGAATAACAGTAAATAGCAATGCAAAAAATTTACAATACTTTTTCAATGTTACAACAAAACTTTATAGACAATGTACGGTAATTACGCGTACTCGTTCTCGTATTCGTACAACAGAAATTATTTTCAAATAATTCCTTATCCTTATGCAAATGATGCAAAATTGTTATATTATTCTGTTTAATGAATTATTATTATTTAGACATATTGAATTAAGAGAATGTTTTTATTTAATTTGTATGTTTCGTATTTTTTTTCATAGTAATGAGAAATTTTTATTGTGATCAGAATAAAAAAAACACTAAACAAAAACTAATGTTATACAAAATAGATAATAAAAAAAATAATTACTAAAGCTTTTACGCACGTGTGCAAATGTAAACAAAAGAAACTTTTAATAGATGTTAATGATTGGGTTTAATAAAACTAAAAACTTTTTTTAAATGTAATATACTCTTTAAACATTCTGCACATATTTAAGTATTTTGAGAAATGTGACAACATTGCATTTATGATGAAATCCATCAAATTATGTTTGTGTATGTTTATGAGAGAACAAATAGTAGAATGAATAAAAATTAAACAAGAAAATATATTTTCTACAGTATAAGGTAAATGCATACGTAGAAACACACATATATATGATACATATGCATACAGAGAAAAATCACGGAAAAGTAAATAAAGTTTCGGAAAGTAAATTTATAGAAGACAAAAAAAAAACAAAAAAAAAACATTTAAAAATATTAGCTACAAAAAAAATAAATTTAAAAGCGACGACAAAAAATTAAATTATATTTAATAATCAAAACTAAGTTTTGTTTTATATTACGTACCTTATCTAAAAGTTGCAGAAAGTAATTTGGCTCCAGCCAGCAGCTTCAGCAAAAATTCACTCAAGTTGAGACGAAGAAGACGTAATAGCTGACGATTTACGAAGAAGACAACAAAAGCGAGGAACAGTTAAAACCTCATAAAAAAACAATATGAAAAACCGACAATATATAATCGAACGTACGAACGAAAGACAAGACGTCAAACTTTCTTTAGCTATTTTACTTGAGTTTATTTCTTTTAAATATTTTTTGCATTTACTTATTTATTAAATTTTTTTTAAATTCTGTTTTTAATAAACTTAGGAAAGTTAAAAATTTACCGAAACGTCTTGTTAAACACTTTAACGACGACGACGACGACGACGACGACATGGAATCAACCAGGCAAAATTTGTAGCAGATGTTTACTTGTTTCTCCTTTACTTGCTTTTATTTTTTATATTTTTTGCTTTTTCTTAATACAACAATATTTTAACTTTATAATTTTTTAAATAAGATTCGACTTTTCGAACAAAAAAAATTCCAGCACACGTTCACAATCGTAGCAAGTTAGAGGCAGACTGAAATATACGACTGCTTGTATCGGAGCAGAAGAGAAATATGAAATTTTTTTTGCACTACCGACAATAGAATTTAATGCGCTCTCATCGCTCTTTACACAGAATCTACACAATTTCACGCCCAACCAACCAACTAACCAACCACCTTATATGATTAATAATTTTGA
>NW_024036045.1:0-2778 GCF_002237135.1 Teleopsis dalmanni
TGATGAGTATGAAACTTCGCTGACGCGGTACATCTGCACTCTGACTTTTCGACTCTGTGATGAGTTTTAAACTTCGCTGACGCGGTACATCTGGACTCTGACTTTTCGACTCTGTGATGAGTTTTAAACTTCGCTGACGCGGTACATCTGGACTCTGACTTTTCGACTCTGTGATGAGTTTTGAATTTCGCAGACGTGGTACATCTGGACTCTGACTTTTCGACTCTGTGATGAGTTTTAAACTTTGCTGACGCGGTACATCTGGACTCTGACTTTTCGACTCTGTGATGAGTTTTAAACTTTGCTGACGCGGTACATCTGGACTCTGACTTTTCGACTCTGTGATGAGTTTTGAATTTCGTAGACGCGGTACATCTGGACTCTGACTTTTCGACTCTGTGATGAGTTTTGAACTTCGCTGACGCGGTACATCTGGACTCTGACTTTTCGACTCTGTGATGAGTTTTGAAGTTTGCTGACGCTGTGGTACTAAGCACCTACAAGGTGTCTGCTCTTGTGGATTTTCTTGCTGGTTTATTGCCTGGGCTTTTAAATAATCTCGAGGTTGTACGCGTTGTGTCGTTATGCTTGACTTTGATCGTGATGCTGAAGTCACATTTCTAGTTATAAATGCTGTTGCTTGCTTAGCGGTTTATTGGTTCTGAGGCTGATGACTTGGTTTCTGATGAGGAATGGATGACTCAGAGTTTGGACTATGAATAACGTTATCCCGTTCAGGCATATTGGGTATGCTTCTCATTGTATTTTGTAGCACCATTACTTGAGGGGACTCGACTACCATGCGTCCTACTTTCACTTCTCGAACACGATGACGGCTCACTTTATCCTGTTTGTGCTTAGTTCTTCGAAGTCATCAGCAAGTGTTGTTAATTCATTTAGGCTTGTAAACTCTGAACGTTTAATGTACATCCGGTAGTCTGCCTTCATGTTTCGATACACCCGCTCCAATTGCGAATCTGGATCCATGCCAGTGTGTCGCATTAAATTTATAATGTCAAGTGAGTAATCCTTGAAACTTTCGTTTGTCTTTTGTAGTCGTGTTCGTACCTCATTGTCCAATTTTTCGAAATATCTACATGATATGAAGAATTTTAAGAAATCTTCCTTGAAGCTTGACCAGAGGAGCCAAGGTTTATGGTTATTGCGGTACCATCTTAATGCTTTATCTTCAAGGAGTATTGGCATCATCTTGGGAATTAGATTAACATCGATACTGTACATATACTGTACGCCAGTTCCTCTATGTGATCGATGAAACCTAGTGGATCCTTACCACCGTCATATTTACAGGACCACTTCTGTACCTCTTCAACCATCTGAAGGTAGGAGCGCACTGGAGGATTTATTGAACTTCCATATGTTCCTGGTATTCCTCTTGATCCCACCGACATTGTTCCTTGTTGTGATATTTGTTAATATTTTATCCTCTGGATCTTAAATTTCCATTCGAGCCTTGACCACTGTGATTTGACCAATGAGGTCCCTGGTAATTATTCTTCTTTCCACTTGGAATACTATCGAACACTAGTCCCTGCTCGGGCGCCAATTGTAACGACACGGATTCGTCGTTTTTAATTTGCTGAGGTATCACTCAGTCGCGGTCCGGGTCGTTGCAATAAATTTGTTTTATTGACTAGTTCGAAGCTGGTAAACCAATGAGTGGAAAGTAAAAGACCGTTTGTTTTTATTATTTAAAATTTATTTAAAGTTTTCTTAAATAACTTATTCTAGTCTTGATTCTACTCAGTAAGTTTTATCCAAAGACGTCAGAACATCAAAGGGTTTTTTCCAAATCTACGTAATTAGTTTCTAGCCAAAGACGTCAAAACATCAAAGGCGTTTATAAAACCTATTCAATAATTTTTACCCAAAGACGTCAGAACATCAAAGGGTTTTTTCCAAATCTACGTAATTAGTTTCTAGCCAAAGACGTCAAAACATCAAAGGCGTTTATAAAATCTATACAATACCTTCTACTGATTTATTAAGCCTTAGCGTCGAAACACCATGGGCTTCTAAAAAGGGACTTAGCGCTGGAGTAGTGATCTACTCACTTCGGTGTGCCGGTGCTAAGTGATCTTTCATATAAAATCTCCGCTATTTATATACGACACTTTGCTTTGCTTAATTGCACGCACAACCGCACAAGTATAATTCGCTGTCAGCTTTGTTATGCTTGTCGTGTGTGCGTGTGTTCGCGGTTGGCTTTGTTTTGCTTGTCGTGTGTGCGTGTGTTGGCGGTTGGCTTCGTTTTGCTTGTCATGTGTGCGTGTGTTCGCGGTTGGCTTCGTTTTGCTTGTCGTGTTGCGTGTGTTCGCGGTTGGCTTTGTTTTGCTTGTCGTGTGTGCGTATGTTCGCGGTTGGCTTTGTTTATTTGTTTAAATAATTTTTTACGCAGACGAAATTTTATAAAAATAGTAAGCTTATGTAGGGCGGAAATTTGTGCAAAATTCCGTCCTTACAAAGTTTCACATAAATAAGGGTTTTAAAAAGTTCCGGTATAAAACATTAAAAAATGAATAATACACAATTGAGTTATTAACAAACACGCATGACAAAAATAATTCCCAAATTTGTTGTGTGGCCTGCGAAACACATTTCAAAATATGTCATTCCGTCACTATTTATTGACAGAATATAATGAAATGGCGCACTGTTGCGCACAATATATTTTCATGTATAAGGGTTTTAAAAAGTTCCGGTATAAAACATTAAAAAATGAATAATACATAATTAAGTTATTAACAAACATGCATG
>NW_024036046.1:0-2777 GCF_002237135.1 Teleopsis dalmanni
TATATTAGAATACAACTTTTCTTCATAAGCTTCCAACGATTATTAAGTGATATTTTAGATATTTCTGGGAAATAAGTAAACGGAATTTTAGATAATCGCACGTCACCTTACAGTAAAAGACATCACCTTACCTGCTTTAGAATTCATTGCTAAATATGGTCTTTCTTATGTGTTGCCGTTCTAGTTCCAGAGTTTGTATTAACATATGCTCTATATTGACGACTATTTCCAAAAGTTAAACATTTGCATTGTTTTTTGTGACATTGCGTCGCTTTAGCTTAAATAGTTGGCCAGAAAAAGGCACAAAGGACCTAAGGTCGTAGTTGAATAGCAAATGAATGATTATATATGTCTAAGAGAAAAGGTGACTTTTGCATTGCTGGGTAGTTGAAGATATATAGAGTATTGGGTACAATATTTTATGTGTCAACTTTTTACTTATTTGGTGCTTTGGGTATTCTTTGGCATACAATACATAAGCTGTGCCAACTGTTGCTTTGGATATGTCGATAGCTAAGTTACCGCTTTTAAATTTCTGTCGTAGATTTCCTTTCCTTACCACTTATTCGTTAGCGGTACTTCAGTATGTTTGGGATCTTCCAATTTGTTCTTTTTTTCTGTATTTTCTTTTTGTTCCAACAACTTTCATTGTTTATATCTGCCTTTTGCCATTTCACATAGATACAAATCTAAGCTGAGCTGAACTGAGCTGAAGTCGTGGTGTTGGCAGCACGACAATAGTTCGCCACTTACTACTTGCCGCTTGCTGCACTCAGCAAATACCATTTGGAAATTGAAAGACAAACTTTCAGCTCCGACTTGGTGTACAATGAACGAACCGGAACATACAGAAATGCAAACTAAATGTTGTTGAATTTTGCTTGCTAATGTGCTGATTTGTTGATTCGTTTCGCCTAATCGCACAGCCAACCGTTGTCGTTGTAGTCGTCGTCGTCGTCGTCATCGTCGACGACAGTCAAATTCATACATTTTGGATTAAGCTGCTGCTGCCAGTGGTATCCTCTAAGCTGATTGTGATTGGGATTTCGGCTGGTGATTGTGTTCCTACACAATCAGATGAAACTACATCTGAAAACGTAGTTGTGTTACACTTTCGGTATTTCGGTATTTTGGTTCTCGTAAAGTGAATGTAGATGTGGATGTGGATGCGATTCCAAATCCTGTCAATATGCTGATATGGGTGATATGGATATTTTGTTGCTACTACTTCAATTTGTATATCTCAGCCTGAATATTTGTACTCGTGTCTGTGATGTGTTTGTTTGTATGCTATTTTGGCAAAGTTTTCTGTCATATGTGTTGAAAATTTATTGACATTATTCAATTAATTATTGTGCAAATATTTTCGCACACACTCGTCCGAAAAGTGGAAGTGGATTGTACCATTAATTGTGAATTAGGATAAAATGTATGTCTGCGTCTGTGCCATATTCATGATGATGATTTGTATGCGTTCCGATTTATGTTTTTACTATACAAATTTATCTTTGAAAAGTGGAAGAGTACATACAAACGTGGCCATCACATCCATGGCCACCTCTTCCAGCAGTTTTAGTTGCAATTTGTTGCTTTATTGCTTTGTTATTCGGCTCAGTAAGCTTCTATGAGCGTTGCTGATGGTGATTTAATTTTGGTTTGATATGCAAATATATTTCAAAATAAATTGAATTAAATTAATTTCGTTTTAAATAATAGAAAAAAATCAACTAAACTGAATGATATCAAATTTATTGCAAAGTTTAATTATTTTGCGTGCAATGTGCGTAATTGCGTTTTAATTTGCATTTATTGCTTCCTGTTCAGTCTGACATTTTCCAAAATAAAAACAACAAAAATCAAAAAATTAATTTTATTTTAATTAATTAGTTATTTAGTTAATGTAATCTACATTACATTCATTCCATGCATAACACTCAGCAGTTATTCTTTTTATATATAAAACTAATTATAAAAAAATCAATGCGCGGACGACTATGGACGAATGCAGGATTGAAATCAAAGGCAGAAGTAAGAGTTCTGAGTTTAGGTACTTATACACTACTATAACAAATAATGTTCATCTTCCAATCTATGGCTAAAAACGTTTAAATCATAATATATAAATGCAGAAATATGAATAATATTTTATTTTTAGAGATGTAATATCAATTAAAATGCAGTGGGAAAGGGAGCATATTATCTTCCCCTCGCTTTGAGCCGCTTACTTCTATATGCAAATTATGATATTGGTACCCGAAGAAATCTTGAAAGTAATAGATCGATCGAGATAGAATTGAAAATGACGATAGATAGGGAAACACATAAACCGCAGCAATAGTTGGACACAGGTTAACGAAGAAAATTATCAAATCATCAAGTATGCAAGTGTTAGAGTAGAAATAGTCTTGCATATGAGAGAGATTTGTTTTAATCTGTGAATACCACTATTGTAACGACATAGTGATGATGCCTTTTTAAAACTCTTCTTTACTCAAAAAAAAAAAATTATATATAATAAATAAGAAATTTAAAGGATTAAAAACCACCATACACATTTGACAAAGTCTAAAATCCTTTTTAAGGAAGCTCCTAGAGCCTAACAAATGAAAGCTCGTAAAATAATTTTTCGGCGCCCCACATGCGCTGTGCGGTAAAAAAATGGATTTGAAACACTTACTTACTTATGTGACCATAACAACCTGTTACCGAGTTTCGGCCTGACGCAGCATATCTCCCCAAGCGCCTCTGCTGCGTGCGCGCCTTCTCCAGTCTCGTAT
>NW_024036047.1:0-2773 GCF_002237135.1 Teleopsis dalmanni
TGTGTGTGTGTTTGTAAATAGAGTTTCATGCTATTTGTTTGGTCATTTGTACAAATTCCATATCCGCAAAATGTTGCATTCAAATTAAAGAGCATCCGTATTACTTCCTGTCAACAATTTCCGCTTATTTAGCAAAACAGTTTAAAAAGTTTTTTGGTACTTTTGCTGAGTGTCACTTACTCCCCCGAAAAATAGTTTTTCAGTTCAGTTTCCCTTTTCGTTTGAGTTTCTTCCTTCTCCATATACAATTTTCTATACTTTCCCCCAAGCTCACACACCTCTCCCCTCTGCTCCTGGTAATAAAATGAAAGTTTTCAATGGAGTGGCAAAAAGCAAAGTCATGTTTGGGTTTACAAATTTGCTGCCAGTGTAAAAAAGTTCAGGAATAGTTTTGATATTTCAGTGTAATTTTATGTTAAAATTTAAATAGTTTTAATTGAATTTAATTTATTGTGTAAAATTCACTTCGAATTAAATTCAGAGAGCAAAAGGTGATGCAGTTGTCTGAACATATTTGCCGAACCGACCAATGCAACTCCACGAAAAATAATGCACTTTAATGTTAATTTTATTAAAAAGCCATTAATATTAAGTGAGAAATAAAAGGCTTTGTTTTACCTGTTGCCTGTTGCAGAAATGCATCGGAGTTTTGCGTACCTGACACCCTGGGGTGTACGCAAGACTTCTTTAACTTCAATAATAAGGACACACGCAATGTGATTTGACTGTGCACCTAAAAGAGCAGCAGCAATTATCAGTAATGGCACAATCGTGCAGGTCAGTAGTACACATAGTTTAAGTGCTGGGATTTTCACTGTTCTGAACCCAAGCAGTAGAGTTTAGTGCACATTTCCACAGTCTAAAAGCAATTTTTAATTTGTTGAAGTGCATGTCAGTTACTGCGGGGTGTAACTACCCACGTTAGTAATACGAAGATTAGACTGCTTACTTCAATTCAGCTCATGGATGCCTTATTGCAAAGTCATTTTGAATTGCGTTAATTTATGGGTCACTAGTGGGCTGAACACTTTATGGAAACATACTTATAAGGAAATGAGTTTAGTCTTTACATGCGATTTCATTGCAGCTAATAGGTCAACTTTCCTCATAATGTAAAGAGAGGTTTTAGCGGTAGTAAATAAATAACGAAGCGTTTTTACTACAAAAAAATGTAAGAAAAAGGTTACCTGCAGTTTCAGTAGTCTATAAAAACTTATTAATTTAGTTATTATATTTATTACAAAATATAAAAGGGTATAACTAAAACAGGAAAACGACCACTACCTCGACATTGTAATTTAAATTTAATTTATTAAAGGCTTTAATACATTTATATAGCAAAAGTACATAATAACTAAAAAGCATTAGATCATTAAAAAATAATTTTTATTAAAAACTAGAAGCTGTAAATTGCTACACAAATCAGATCAGTTAAAAACTTACATATACCTTTGATATGGGAACTGTTTAGAATTACAGAGGAATTCACCAATGTGGTGACTAATAATTTATGGACTAACCGCGAAGACTGAGAGGTCGCTTGAACCTCATGGCCTAATTTGGACAAAAATAAAACGAAAAGCCTTTTAGCCTTTTTAGCAAATCTACAGTTCATGTACTTACTGAAGTACTAGCGGGACACTGTGCCATAGCGCCTATGCTTCAACGGTGGCGAGTTCCAACAAGTGGATTATGCAGGAGTTACAGGAGAAGAAGAGTGGATAGAATCGCTTTTGTGGATCACTTTTTCGGTTTCTGGCAGAAATAATTAAAGCAAACTTATCGGATTTTCTTAAATTCAAATGGTTTAACAAGGATAGTACACGAAGATAACAAAGGTTAGCAACTCACCTCTCCCGGTAAAATCTTTGAGGGCATCACAATGAGGAATATATGCCTTCGAGTGGAAGTATTGTTAACTGTCAACACGCGCCTTCTTTACCTAATCTAACCTACATATAGCGTTAGTGTTAAAGTTACTAACAATAAACAAAAGCATTTAAGTTGACCGAAACAAATTTAAATTTAACTAAAAATAACAAGTTATTATGATAAAGTATTCATTACCAAGATATGACTGCCCATCAATATACTCATGAGCAACACAAATTCATAAAATCTGTTATTATTTAAATCAAAAAAAATTCTCTTACTTAGATGCCCGATGTAAATTTCATAAAAAAAATAATCAAAAACTCCTCCAAAATAATATTTTAATTAAATATAATCAAATTTTCGTCGCTGCTACTTGTTACAAGTTAACTACATTTCCTCAAGAAAGACTAAATGTGAAATAACTATCGACTGATATGAAGTACAAAAACCCAATCGCTCAATTAATAAGAAATGCATACACGTATAAAAGTATGGATATAATAAATGAATCAGTAGTTCTCATATTATATTTTCTCATATTAATAGATTAATAACTAACATACATGGAGAATCCGGGGTGATAATAAAACGAATCCAATATGCTATCCAATTAGTATACTTAACAGAAAATACTTTTTATTAGTGCTGAACGTTAAGCACACCGAGATATCTGATTACAGAATCAAAATATTGAAAAATTACTGACGAAGACGTCAGAAGCTACTATCAGCAATTACAAATACATATAAATGATACCTCGCACTTGAGAATAATAGCTAAAAAATTAACTTATGCTGTTAAATATACTATATTACCGCCGTATTACCTAAACATTTAAATTGATAGATAATAGTTTGATGAAACCAAAATAGTTCGTTGATAAATAAAATGATTAGTA
>NW_024036048.1:0-2772 GCF_002237135.1 Teleopsis dalmanni
CTATATGGTTTATTTATTAATTCTCTCCCTTTTGAGATAAACATGAACTTTCATGTAACCAAAATCTTTGTGAACGTTCCTTTCCTTAGTTAAGTAATAAGTGCAGACTAATTAGGAAGTATTGATTTTCATTTACTAATTACTAATTACCTTTTTAACTTACCTAGCCCCACAAGAGAAGTACTGGACATTGCATTAGTGTACCTAGTATATGGTATATTGGTCTAGTCTGTCGGAGACAGTTGTTGCGCAAGTTGTTTATATGTGGTTGTTCGCTTTATGATAAGTGTATATGCAAAGCTCCATGGATTTGAATCTGCTTCAATACACATTTACAAAAAATGATTACTTTTCACTTAATCTAAATAATTTCTTGCAAATATGCTGATTTAGAAAACACATTTCCTAACATCTTCTAAAATTTTGTCTTGGTTTGAGTCCACTTCATTACACATTTTTAAGAAATCAGTACATTTTAATGAATCTAATCAATTTCTGTCAAATCTGCCGTTTTAAAGGATACATTTTCCGGCATTTTCTAAAGTTTTGTCTAAAAAGAGGACGTCTTTATTAGTGGCGATTGTGTAATCTCATCTCTTAGCATAATTTTCTATGGAGTAATGTGAAATCATTGGTTTTAGGGTATATAAGTGATGGGGGAGAGAAAATGGAATTAATTTTGGTCCTCTCTGAACTATTTTGAATTTTTTTGCACTATATTTTATGGTTGTTTATAATATTTATTTATTAAAACATTGAACTTATTTTCTAAATCTTCTCCGGCACTAGTCTATTCAGTTAAAATAGACGAGACGGTAGGAGGGAAGGAACCAGTAGAAAGTTTATATTCTTCATAAAATTGGGGGGGGGGGGTTAAAAATTTGGTATAGTGTATATACAAACGCATATTTAACTGAAATTATTAAAGCAACAATGACTATAAATATAATATACAATTGTTACGGTCGGGGGACCTATTCTGTGGTACGTGTTGATAACACTCACTCAAACATTGACACTTGGTCCCAAAAAAAAATTTTGCCTTTTGCTGGGGTTAAAAGGTTTTTGGGTAATCTGGGGACCATAAAAATAAAACAGCTTCTTTCCTTTGTGAGTTGTGCCACAGTTGGGCAAAACTGCTGCTTGGCAACTGACTAAAAAATATGCTCGTTTTTAAGCAATGTTTTTATTTTTGGCATGGCCATACAATATTCTTAATAAATATTACGCTCGTTAAAGCAATATTTTGTTAGTTCTGTTATGGACTGCGCAAATGCTTTTTGGCTAAGCCCTAAATATATGCTTCCTTTACAAGCATTTTTTATGAACACTAATACAGTTTTAATATCAAAACAACTTTTACACCATAGTGTGGTGAGAAGCATTGAAGGAGCTTGACTTTGAAATTTAATCAAAGCACTGTTGTCCCAGATATAAAAAAGCTTTCTGCTTTATTAAAATCAAAAATGTTAGATTAATATAAGTGACAAATCTTTTCAAGTGCACAGAATATGTCCCCGTTAACTATATATAGTGAATGTTTAGTATATTTATAAACATATAATTAAAGGTTTCATTATGGATATTACCATGATTTTATTGTATTTTATTTTACTTTAAAAATCAAAGCTTTAAGAAACGATCTTAACAGACTAAATAAAAAAGTTAACATCACAACTTTAAAGTTTGAAACTTTAAAATTATCTAAAATCAAAAATTATCTAATTAAATTAATCCGTATGAGATATTGTATTATAACATATTTACTAACAGCGAAAATTGTTCAATTATATTGCATATTTTCTAATTAATTACAATGAAATTGAATAAGCTAATTTACAAGTGCATGACGCAGACGTCAGCTTAAAATTATCTCATATTAATCGTATTTTATTACTCATTTATTATATTTGTCACTTTGTAAATGTCATCCATCAAAAGAGATAATTTTAAATTCGAAATGTGAACATACTTTTTTAGCATGAACATGAAAAAATTCTTATTTTAACAATTTTTTTTTGAATATTTCATGATTATTTCTGACATAAATAATTTTCAAAAAAAATGAATATAAAAAAGTAATACAAAGAACTGCATAAAATAAACGTAAATATAGAACATGAAACGTTAGACTGACACAAGTGAAAGGACACTTCTTGCTTGCGTTGTACATAAAAGGATACTTATATATTCGAGACAAAATGAAACAGAATGAAACATCATTAACATAATCAACGCTGACGGAAAAGATGTCAACATAATCATTAACATGGAGTATCTTTCATGGTTGGTAACGTCCGTATAACCTAAAAGTCAAGGTTGACTTGTTTAGCTTCACTTGACTCCGTGTTAATGTATACAATATATAAGCTCTTATTTCATAATTGCGTCACTCATACGCACGGAGTACCCAATATCCCACAGTATCTAATAGCAATTTCAATTTTATGAGTTACTCCGCGCTGTTTCTATAAAGAATTTCGCTTTATTTTAATCTTATATATTCGTACATATTTTTATATAAATAAAGTTAAATTCTTATTTAACAAAATATTGTGCATAATTTGGGTTTATTTATCAATATGGCTTAAAGTATGAGTTCATAATATTTTTCTTGTTTTTTTTTCAACATTTCACGGTTATAATACGATTTCATTTTTGCTTATTTATTTATAAAATTTATGGCTTTATTATTTCGCTTATTAAATGCTTATTTTATCATTATTACTGCGAGTGTTTTTTCAAGCGATTATTATCTTGATTGCTACAATC
>NW_024036049.1:0-2771 GCF_002237135.1 Teleopsis dalmanni
TGTCACGATTTTATAAAACTTATAAATTTTTTATTATAAACCTAACCAAATTTTGTATATGAGATTAATCGAATTCTCTGGAATACTTCGTAAAACCAAATTTAACAGCAGTAGTCAATACTACGTCATTGTCACTGTATGGTTTATATAGTACTCAATATATGTTAGCTATTTGATTCTTATAGACTGGAGCCACTATGTTCTCAAAATATTTCACAGGTTTCTATTAAAAACAAGACTGGTTTCATTTTAGTTTCTACTGTGACTAACTATACCAATGGTTCAGGTCATACCGATAGAAGTCTTAACTGACTAATAGGGACCCTACCTCGAAGTAATACTAACGTAGTCTCAAGGTAAAACAAGGTGACTAGGAATGAGTTAAAGGGGTTGCGGATATGGAGACGACAAATCGTGGTCAGTGCATAGGTATTCCTTTCCTTCTCGCCGCACAAAAAAATATAGATGATACCGATGATTTTATATATGTTCTAATATTATTTGTAACCCAAGCATTAAGCTGCTTTTTTTCTTAAATAGTATGTTAATTGGGTCTTTCGTAGCGTATTTTCCTAATATGGAGACTAATTTTGAATTCTAAGTTGAATATACTTTCAGGTTTGAATCAATTTTGATATGCCTGGTTTCCGCATTTAAAAAAACCTTAAATATTAAAAAAATGTTACGGCTTTCCCTGGAATATTCGCATCTGATAAAAATGATTTTGCATAAATTCCAAAATGAAATTGTTTTCAAAGTATGCAAATTGGCGTAAACTTTACAAAGTCCTCGTATATGGAATATCAAATATTTTTCTAATCAAAATTAATGCATACAGCCGTTGCTTTTTCCCTGCATTTCTTTCATGTCACGTTGCTCTCTTTTCAATTAGCCGAACTCGTAATTTATGCAAACTATAAAAATTGTAGTTGAAGTCTTATTTACCCAAATTAGTACAAACATGAGCACTGGGAAATTTCATATTCCATTTAATATTTGTGTAACCAAAACAAATCAGGTGGACGAGCCTGAGCCGCTGTCACTGCTGGAAGTGTGTGTTTCCATGTACCTCATTTGCATAAAGTTTTTTCTATGCCCGTGGCTCTCTGTCTCTGTCTCTGCCTCCTGCTTTATACACATACTGCATATGTGCTGAAGACATGAAATGATTTTCCGTTTCTGTAGTTCCATTTGAAGTCAAAGTTTCCTCAATGCTTGACGACTTGCAACCCCAAATTTCATAGTCCAGCAGTTTTCATGCAGTAAGTATTTCCCAAGCAAGTTTCCTTTCATATGAGTATCTATTTTTCGTTCAAACACGCTATTTTAAGGTGCACTTTGCTCCACTTTCATTGCTTTCGACTTCCTTTCCGAGTTTATTAACCTCGCCTACCACAAAAGGTGTACTCATATGCGCCTTTCAAATACCTTGTTTCCTGCCTGTGTTACTCGTATTTTATTATATATATATTTCTTTTTTTTTTTTTTGACTAGAAGTCAACCGTTAATGCAAACAATTTTGTGATTTTTTAAACAATTTTCACGCTCATTTAGTGTTGACCTGAATTTTTCGTACTTATTTTTTTATTTCACAAAATAATTTTTATTTATTTTGGGGGTG
Organism: Teleopsis dalmanni; assembly: GCF_002237135.1. Classification (NCBI taxonomy): domain Eukaryota; kingdom Metazoa; phylum Arthropoda; class Insecta; order Diptera; family Diopsidae; genus Teleopsis; species Teleopsis dalmanni. The sequence continues at coordinate 1,622 of NW_024036049.1, forward strand.
TAAGACATAGAGTATGATGTATACTTGTTTACTTGTTTACTTGGTCTACATTGTGAAACCAGGATATGTGAGCTCAACTAATATTTTACAAACATGTCGTGTTGTTTTAGTTAATTAATTACTCTATGTTTTCTTTTTATTTGCAGCTTTAATTGTGCGTTTCATTACAAAACGCTATATCGGCGAATACGATCATCAGACAGGTACGTATTGGCATTACCTTGAACTAAATAAAGCAATTAACTATGCTAAGTTCAAGCGATTATTGCACCCACTGCCCACCCCCAAATTATTTGATAGAGCAAGCAGTGTTCCATTAATTTCAACTGCACACCTAATTGACTTAAACAGAAGATTTTCCAATAAAAGAATAGAAAAAACTTCAGAAAGAACAGGAAAAGTAATATATAAAATTAATGTCATCCTTGTCTATTATTAGTAGTAGTTGCCCCATTACTGAAGAAAGTCTTTTCAGCTAACCTGGTGAAATTATAAAAATTTATAAAAACAACAATAAATCTTGGATCAACTCTTCAAATCTGATTTGGTTCAATGGAATCATTAATGGCATTTTAGAACTTTTCATCTTCAATAATTTTCAATGAAAGCACAATGGAGTTATTAGAAGTTATGATTCTTAAATAATCTAGATATATCATGTAATACTAATAAATCGGCCATACATGCAATTTCTCAGACTATGTTTTATGTAACATGATACTAACATCAATACATAATATGTATTCTAATTTAGGTATTCTAATTACACGATTAAGTCAATAAACCATTCGATAAAATATAGCACCTATCGATGGGGTATTAACCTTTCTTTAAACTATAGATCAATGTATCGCATAATTACTATATAAACTGAAGTACAACATATCCATACTTATAAAACCCAGATACTTACTTCAGTGGACGAAACCTTTTCCTATAATGTTAAATTTTATGTAAAGTATTGTTTCCAAATATATATATAATAAATTAATTGGTATAATATATAAATTAAAGTGATTTGAATATAACAAAAAATCCAAATATCTCTGCTTAATGCACTTATGAACTATATATGGAAATGAGTTTACACAAGTCAATCATTATTATCACTATTAACTATTATACTTTAAGATAGCATAATAGAACTAAA
>NW_024036050.1:0-2769 GCF_002237135.1 Teleopsis dalmanni
TGTAAGTGAGGGAGTGGAGAGCTGTCTCTGTAGATTTTCCCTTAGTGTAGGCATGCTGTGAGGGGGACCACTGGTTGGGGCTTACAGCACGCCTTAGTTCTACGTCTATTATTCTTTCAAGAGCCTTCAACATGAAAGAGGAGAGGCTTATAGGACGGAGTTCATTGGGGTTATGGTGCGAGGTTTTACCTGCTTTGGGTATAAAAACTACTCTAACCTCCCTCCATTTAATCGGGACATAGTTAAATAAGAAACAATGTCTAAAAATTGCCAAAAGCCGGTTGTGTATTAACTCCCACGAATTCTGGAGCTCAATTGGATGAATACCATCCGGTCCTGGTGATTTGTAGGGTTTAAAACTAAAAATAGCCCATTTGACGATCTGCAGGTTAACCTTAATAGAGTTAACCGGTGAGAGATTAAGGCACTCTGAGGATGCAGCTACCGAAGTAGAAGATCCCGGAAAGTGAGTATCTAGTAGTAATTGTAAAGATTCGCTACTATTATTGCACCATGTCCCGTCAGATTTTTTGAGTAACTCTGGGACAGATGGACTTTTGGATAAGATTTTACGCAGTCTAGAGGTTTCAGAATTGGTATTTATTTCTTGACAGTACGATTGCCAAGTGTCTCTCTTGGACCTACGTAGATTTTTCTTATATTCTTTCAGAGAGGTTTTGTAATTCAGCCAATCACTCTCATTATTATATAGTTTTGCTCTGTTGAAGAGTCTCCTACACTCCTTTCGTAAAAGATCTAGATGTTTATTCCACCAAGGTGGGTTACATTTCCTACTAGGTTGTGTGAGGGGACAAGCATAACTGAAGGCTTCGTTGAGCACTGAGGTGAGATCTTGGACTTGATTGTCTAGATCAAAAGTGTTCCCAGGGGGATCGAAGGAAGTGGTTAAAAGCAGCTCACTTAGAGCTGCATTATAATTCGTCCAGTTTGTGTTTTTAACATTTCTAAACGTTTTTTGATTGTAGATGTTCGATTCATCTAAGGTTAAGGTGAATTCTAGAATCATGTGGTCTGAGAACGAGTGTTGAGTGGACACTTTCCAGTTCTTGACCGATTCGTGAAGCCTAGCAGTAGCAAGAGTGACATCTAACACTTCCTGCCTGTTTTTTGTAATAAAAGTTGGCTTATTGCCATCATTGCAGATGAACAGATTGTTACTAAATACAAAATCAAAAAGTAACTCACCTCTTTCATTGGTATTTGAGCTGCCCCAAATCTCATGATGAGCGTTGGCATCGCAGCCTATTAGAAGCTCTACCCCGAGTCTCCTGGCGCTGCTTGTTAGCTGTATCAGGACATTCGATGGTAGTATGGCATGGTCATGTGCCAGATATGCAGATACTGCCCATATTTGGCCCCAGGAGCCCTCGATACTTACTGCGGTTTGGTCACCATCACTATATTGCGAAAGTAAGAGAGCATTAAATTTTTTATTAACCACTATGCAGGACCTAGGCTTACCCTTATTTACCGCATAAAATAGGTTGTAGTTACTAGCCCTGATTCCGCACACAAGATCCTTATAAATCCATGGTTCTTGTATCAGGACCATATCAGCCTCGTTGTTGCTGAGGCGTTGCAGTAGACTGGCGGATGTAGCCTTGCTATGATGCAGGTTAATTTGGTGTACCCGCATCTTCAGTATGTGTGGATCCATTTTCCTCCACCACAGTGACATCAAAAGCACTATCCTCCTCAGAGTCATTACTCATTAGGAGTTCCTCTTCATCGAAAAGATAGCGCATGCCTATGCTCTCCTCTGATGTAATTGAGTGAGCTGGCGAAGGAGCAGACATTGAAATGTCCATGCACACAGGTGAGTCTTCAGATGGAATAACCGGACCCACTTCGGTCATTGAAGCAGGCTTAATGTTGCCCACTTTCGACAAGGGATCAGCAGTGTGTTGAGAAATTGCCGCTGATTCCCGTACATCAGACGAGGATTGCTCCTCATCTTTTTTGTAGACCCTCATAGTTATGGGGAAAAAACCGTAATTTAAAACGCCACCAGATCGCGCCAAAATGGCCAGAGAGGCTTTGTCGATCACAAAACTGACCGACCTAAACTTGCCTTTGGCTTCTTCCAGCTTGGTGACCTTCCACGTGGACGTATTTAGATCAGGGTTTCCCACCCGAATTAGCTCCAGAATCCGCTGAGGGTCGGATGATTCGGCTGGAATCCAGGAACGCGCCCTAGGTCGGCCAGGAATTTGTTCCTTGGCAACGACTTTAAGCTTTGCGCCTGGCCAGACCTCACCCATTCTGGAGATGGCAATGCGAAAGAGATCAACAGAACGCTGATCAACGCAGGCGACTAGTTTCACATGGCCCTGAAACCATCCACCGTCGCGACATTTGGGAATTGTACCTGGAAATTCCTTAAGAACTTCGACGTACAAGTCAAGGAGCTTTCGCTCAATTTGATCCCATTTTTCAGGATTAATAGTGCCATCTGGATCATTTTCATCAATGACCGCCATTATGATGGAGCCCTTCAGCGTGTCGCTAAAGGACTTAGTAGTGGTGGCGTTGCCACGAAATTTTGCCTTTTTGGCATCTGGCTTCGAAGCTGACTCATCTAATGAGCGCTGGCGCTTCGGTACAGGTTCCTTTTTGACTTCCTTAGAAGTATCAAGGACCCGTTTGGCCCAGGCTAATCTAGCCTTAAGAGACTCGGACGTAACCGAGACATTACCATATCTCTCGAGCAGCCTAGTCGCCGCTCGCCGTTCTTTATAAATTCTCCTG
>NW_024036051.1:0-2768 GCF_002237135.1 Teleopsis dalmanni
ATACTAATAACCAATTACAACAACAATGTGCTTACAAAAAATAAAGATGCTCAAGTACTATAGATGATTGCGTTCAGATGAAAATCCTTTTAATAAAAACAAGCAAAAAGAAATTTGGCAAAAAATAAAAAGGAATGAATGAAAGTAGATTACTTGGAAATTTCTGCGTTGAGCTGAATAAAGGCTTATCAGGAAATTGAGAAAATATCAGCTAAAATTAGATTTTATAAAAACGATAACATTTTTCCTGCAACAAAATAGCTTAGATTATGTTGTACTCATTAAGATGAAGTACTTGACACAAAAAGTTTATGAGCTGAACATTTCGTTTTTTTCGAATTTTATTCAACAATATTTTTGTCTATGTTAGGGCTAGTTGTTTTAGTGCACCTGAGCACTTTTACTCTCTATTAACTGCGAGGCTTCTGCATAACCCTTCTCTACGCCTTGACTGGATTATTGTTTATCCCTTCATTAGACTAAGCAACTGAGATCTGCATACCTCCCCGAGGAGCCTATAACTACACTGAGATTCCATAACGCGGTATTAGTAACCGTGTGAGTTTTTGTAAATAACTTCAGGTCGTAATGTTTAATAGTTTCTGAAAATATATTTTCGAAAGCAGAATCCTATATGATAACAACCTATAACTATAGAAGGAAGTCACTTATATAAAGATATTGTGCATACTTCCTTGAACAAAAGAAAATGGTTCTAAGGAAAGTACTTCCTTGACAGTTTGTGTGAGTATTTATCGGTAAGAACGAAATAATAATACCTTAACACGAAAGGATGCGTCCAACTTTTAACTGTTTAGGTTACTTATGAAAACTCGAGTAATAAAAGGACAAATAATCGTTTGTTTTGGAAAGTGAAATTAAGTGTACTATATATGAAATTAATATTAAATACCAAACTTAAGCTTTTAATACTAATAATTAATAAGCGAACACATTGCATTGAAGCGCAAACTTAGCTTTCGAAGCAAATTGCACTTTATCGTTGAGTAGATACTTTGCTCTATTCTAACTCTCGAATAAAATCTACGCGTGTAATTATAAAGTTGCGAGTTTAAACATATAATCCTGAAAAAAGTGCATCGAAAAATCTTAATTCTTTTAGCTTTATGAAATGCAATAACCAACTTTTTTCAGATTTTTGATATTTAAAAACAATTTAACAAAAACTTCTTTACACACGCATCAGATACTTTTTATTTTATATTTTTAATAATTTTGAAGTTTTTCTAAAACTTATGTTTAAAACTATTTATAAAAGTTGCTTTTATGAATTTTGCTTTTTGAATAAATCAGGAATGCGGAAAAGCTTTAAAACATATTCTCAACAGTTCAAAATAAAATAAATTTACATAAAAACTTCACTGTCTGTGCAACAAAAAAAGTTTCTTAAAATTGCATTTGCCTGAAGTTAAAATTTTTTAAACAAACTCAAACAGATTTTAATTTATTTAATAAGAAGTTTTCTCTTTAAACTTGACAAAATGAATAATTTGAAATAAAACAAAAATGAAAACAATCCATTTTTCATATATTTTGCATAATACCCCACCGCACTCTGTTATCTGGATTTTCCTTATGTTTGCAGAATGCAAGTTTTTCCATGGAAGATAAAACTTTCGCTTGAATATTTTTGGTGCTCTTGCATGCATTGCGGCACTTCAAAGCAATTAATCTTTGAATTTATGCAAATTCATAAAACAATGAAATATTTCTATGTAAAATATTCAAACTAATTACTTCCTTTAAATATTGTACATTGAAAGAGTAGAGTTTCATATAAAAACAATAACAACAACAAAAACATAAACTCACCACCATAATTTCGTTGCACTTTTAAACAATTTTCCATATTTTGTGTAATTACACAAACATGCAGTTGCTATGTTTTTTTATTTGGTTCCATGCATGTGGGCTAGTTGGTAGTGGTGGTTGCGTGTGTTGGTTTATAGTTTTTGTGTAATTGTGTTGGCTTTTGCACGCAATTAGTTTATAACACAGTTAATTGCTGCTGACTCATTGATGGGATGGTAATGTGCTTGAGGCTTCAGCGATGCTGATAAAATTACCATTTAAAATGGTTTTTTTGGCTCGTATGTGTGCCGCTGCGTTTGAATCTGTTTAATAGAGTTGTCAACAACAAAAACACTTGTACGCATATCCGCAATTACAAAAGTTTAATGTGATTATGAATATATTGACATACTTAAGTGGAGCTCTTGAAATTAATGCAAAATGAGTTTCAATAAAATTATTTCCACAAATTGAAAATTTTCAAGTTGTCAACAACTTTTTTTTATTATTTTATATATACGATATGGTATGAAGAAGGATTTCAGCACAACAGAGTTGAGGTTGCTGGTGGGATATTTAACGGATCACCATGGACTGCGTTATCATCTTAACAAAATAGGTCTGTCTGAAAAGATAGATTGTCGACTCTGCTTAGAAGCAGACGAGACTTCCAGTCACACTCTCTGTGACTGCCCGCCTATAATCTGGCCCAGGAGGAGGTCACTGGGTTGAGAACTACTCTCGCCTTCTGACAACAAGAAATCCTGAACAGCCGATATTTTGGCCTGCATTTGGAAGGCAGAATATCTTTTGTTCAGTTGGTCTGCTGCAGCACAAAAAATCAATCATGGTCGCAATGCTCGGCTCCAGAGAGATAGTACCCCGTTTATTCCAAACACCCATCATCAGTAGTCTTGGAAATTATTTCTTATATTTAATTATTGGTAAATAATTTT
>NW_024036053.1:0-2768 GCF_002237135.1 Teleopsis dalmanni
AATATAAGTAAACTACAATTAAATATTTATATGAAGTTTTAGACAATAATTAAAAGTTTTGAATTTATATATAATAAAATATTTTAGTTTCTTGAAAGATTAAAATATGGAAATATCTTAAGGGATATGAATATCTTTTTAAAACATTATATTAAGATATTCATGTATATTAGAATTAAATTTTGGCAAAGGTGTCTGGGAATGCCATTAAAAATTTTGAATTGATAATGTTAAAATATTTATTAATTTAAATGATAAAAAAACATTTAAAAATCATTTGATAATTTTTGTAATGTAAGTCAACACATAAAAAACTTATAGTTTAAATTGTAATGCATAACAGCATTTTTAATATTATTTTAAAATATTATATTATAACATGCACATATTTTTTAATATTGATAAATAATTGATTTAAAGATATTTAAAAATCATTTGACTTTTGTATTTATATAAGCTAATACATTAAGAACTTAAAGTCCATATTGTTTTGCCTCTTTCCTATTAAAAATTTTTATAAGTAGTTATATTAAAATATAAGTAAACTACAATTAAATATTTATATGAGTGTTTAGAGTATAACTAGAAGTTTCGAATTTATATATAATAAAATATATTAGTTTTTTGAAAGATTAAAATATGAAAATATTTTAAAAGATATGAATATTTTTTTAAAAGAATATATTAAGATGTTCATGTAAATTAAAATTACAATTTGGCAAAGGTGTCTGGGAATGCCATTAAAAATTTTAAATTGATAATGTTAAAATATATATTAATTTAAATGATAAAAGACATTTAAAAATCATTTAATAATTTTTGTAATGTAAGTCAACACATAAAAAACTTATAGTTTAAATTGCAATGCATATCAGCATTTTTAATATTCTTTTAAAATATTTTATTATAACATGCACATATTTTTTAATATTGATAAATAATTGATTTAAAGATATTTAAAAATCATTTGACTTTTGTATTTATATAAGCTAATACATTAAGAACTTACAGTCCATATTGTTTTGTCTCTTTCCTATTAAAAATTTTTATAAGTAGTTATATTAAAATATAAGTAAACTACAATTAAATTTTAAATGAGTGTTTAGAGTATACCTAGAAGTTTCGACTTTATATATAATAAAATATATTAGTTTTTTGAAAGATTAAAATATGAAAATATTTTAAAAGATATGAATATTTTTTTAAAAGAATATATTAAGATGTTCATGTAAATTAAAATTAAAATTTGGCAAAGGTGTCTGGGAATGCCATTAAAAATTTTAAATTGATAATGTTAAAATATATATTAATTTAAATGATAAAAGACATTTAAAAATCATTTAATAATTTTTGTAATGTTAGTCAACACATAAAAAACTTATAGTTTAAATTGCAATGCATATCAGCATTTTTAATATTCTTTTAAAATATTATACTATAACATGCACATATTTTTTAATATTGATAAATAATTGATTTAAAGATATTTAAAAGTCATTTGACTTTTGTATTTATATAAGCTAATACATTAAGAACTTAAAGTCCATATTGTTTTGCCTCTTTCCTATTAAAAATTTTTATAAGTAGTTATATTAAAATATAAGTAAACTACAATTAAATATTTATATGAGTGTTTAGAGTATAACTAGAAGTTTCGAATTTATATATAATAAAATATATTAGTTTTTTGAAAGATTAAAATATGAAAATATTTTAAAAGATATGAATATCTTTTTAAAAGAATATATTAAGATGTTCATGTAAATTAAAATTAAAATTTGGCAAAGGTGTCTGGGAATGCCATTAAAAATTTTAAATTGATAATGTTAAAATATATATTAATTTAAATGATAAAAGACATTTAAAAATCATTTAATAATTTTTGTAATGTAAGTCAACACATGAAAAACTTATAGTTTAAATTGCAATGCATATCAGCATTTTTAATATTCTTTTAAAATATTTTATTATAACATGCACATATTTTTTAATATTGATAAATAATTGATTTAAAGATATTTAAAAATCATTTGACTTTTGTATTTATATAAGCTAATACATTAAGAACTTACAGTCCATATTGTTTTGCCTCTTTCCTATTAAAAATTTTTATAAGTAGTTATATTAAAATATAAGTAAACTACAATTAAATATTTATATGAGTGTTTAGGCAATAGAAGTTTCGAATTTATATATAATAAAATATTTTAGTTTGTTGAAAGATTAAAATATGAAAAATTTTTAAAAGATATGAATATCTTTTTAAAAGAATATATTAAGATGTTCATGTAAATTAAAATTAAAATTTGTCAAAGGTGTCTGGGAATGCCATTAAAAATTTTAAATTGATAATGTTAAAATATATATTAATTTAAATGATAAAAGACATTTAAAAATCATTTAATAATTTTTGTAATATAAGTCAACACATAAAAAACTTATAGTTTAAATTGCAATGCATATCAGCATTTTTAATATTCTTTTAAAATATTATACTATACATGCACATATTTTTTAATATTGATAAATAATTGATTTAAAGATATTTAAAAATCATTTGACTTTTGTATTTATATAAGCTAATACATTAAGAACTTACAGTCCATATTGTTTTGCCTCTTTCCTATTAAAAATTTTTATAAGAAGTTATATTAAAATATAAGTAAAATACAATTAAATATTTATATGAGTGTTTAGACAATAATTAGAAGTTTCGAATTTATATATAATAAAATATATTAGTTTCTTGAAAGATTAAAATATGAAAA
>NW_024036054.1:0-2766 GCF_002237135.1 Teleopsis dalmanni
TATAAATCTGTGTTTTATATAAGTATCATTATCATTTCCTTTATTATTTTAATTATTTTCAAATTAATCATAATTATATATGTTTATATATTTTTTTTTTAATCTTAGCATTTTCGGAATTTTGAAAGTAATTACCTAGATTCCGGCATCAATGAAATTATAAGCTGTATAAAGATTATAACAAAGTATAGTTTTATATTATATATTTAATTTATATATGCCACTCGGTGCAATTTTTTATTTATTTTCAAACAATTCCAATTATAATCAAACGAATATTATATTGTAATTTTAAAAATAATTTTTCTGATGATGCTAAAGCATTTAATGTGGAATCCTTAAGACGGGATCAAAATCTACTGCACTTGCAGATGAAAATCCTTTCCACTTCAACATTTAATGTGTTGGTTACACAAATCTCACTTACTTTATCCTTAATTCAGGTACCAGCATTTATTTTTTAAAAAGAACAAATTACACATGGAAATAGGTACATGTGTTCTTTTGATGTTTTCAAGTAATGACATTCTCCAAAAATTTAAACTTTTAAAAAACATTTTTTGATTTTTTTTCATTTGACGTTATTATTCAACTATTTGTTCTCAACAAATAATATACCAAATTACTTACATTGACTAATCCCCGAACGAGAGAGGATCGCGATATATATGCAGTCAATTATTTAAATATTTGTTATAAAATTATAATACTACTGTTACGATAATTTTGTTTAAATTAAAAAAACTTGGAGATATGGATTACAAACTAGCTTTTTTCGACCCCATAGAGACAAGCTACTACTAGTAATAGTACTCTGAAAAGTCTACGCAAAATTCTTATCCTACTAAAGGTATCTGTGATAACAATAAAAATTAATTCGACAATTTAAACATTTAGACACAGAATTATGTTTAGTTTATCTAAGCAATTATTTAACACATATAAATATATTTATATATATCTGATGTGTGTCCAAATAGAACTTTACTCCATATTAAATCGGACAAATATTCAACTTTCATTTGATAAACAACTTTCGTAAAAAGAAAGTATGCATAGTTGAGCCACACTCTATGCAAACCTGTTAGCAAAATTGCACATGCTGCTCTTAAATGGAATCCACAAGGAAGAAGAAATCGCAGTCGACCAAAAACTACATAGAGAAGGGCAATCAACAAAGAGCCGAGCAAATTTTTTAGTGAACTAGGAGCTATAGCGCGTGATAGATATAATTGTAAATCTTTTAGGTTTAGACTAAGTTCTTGAATTTATTTCTTTGAACATGTCAATAATATTAATAATAATAATATGTTAAACTTTAGAATACCACATATAAACATCTCTTAACAGCTCTCCATATCAGGAAATAAGAAAATTTTTTGGACATTTTTGGCCATCCTTCATTCTTACTTCCTTTTAAATGTCAACATTCATTCTCATTTGTACGTAGGACAAGATAATCTAAGAGTGATTTCTGTTTATGGAACTCCTTAAAAGTGATGAGGTATCGTGAACAGCTATATCAATAACTTTTCGCAAAGTTTTTTCTAGTTATTTTGGTACTAACTCTAAAAGAATATTTTCTTTAGCTTTTCTATAATATAATATTAATTTAATAATGACATTAAATAGGTCATGCATAAAAGGTCTGGAGAATTTAATAACAAATTCGTTTATATTTAGTTTTGGCTTTATAAATGCTAAAAAATTTTTCACTTACAATCACATATTGAATATATATATTTCCCATGAATATATTATATGATCTTGATTACCAATCGTTTAAGTTATTTTTACTTTAGATTTCTGCAATTATTGAGCTAGGAAAAAAGTGGCGAAATCGAACGAAAGTGAATAGAAAAGGGTATTTTACTACTACATGCTTTAACGTGACAAAAACAAATTGTGACAAGAAATTTTAAGAAACATTGTGTTTTCCAAAAAAATCAATGGCCAACCACTATAGGTTATGAAATGATTAAGACATCTTAGGTATTAAATGAATGAAAATTGAATTGACTACAATATGTTTTAAAACAAAAGCTATTTGTACTTCTGATATTGGAGGTTTTATTCCTGTTTTTTTTTCTTTTTTTGGCAGAGTTCTCTTAGGCTTTTCTTATGATTTTTTGCATTTCTCGAACTAAGAAATCATCCTTTGATGTTAAGATAGGTTAGAAGGAAACTTCCTGTATACAAACATAGGTGTACCTAGAAACGGAAGAGGGTCCCAATAATTTACATTTTTGAAATTTTTCTTTATTAAAACTGTCTACCGAAAAAAAACAGAGTATATTCAAAATAATAATTAATTAGGTTCCCTTGGGGTTATCTTTGGCTGCACCCCAGTGGCGTAACTACATTTTTTAGGCCTATAAGCAAATTCTAACTAAGGGGTCCCTACTAACATCTATTTATACCCTTTACACGAAAAAGAGTAAAAAGGGTAAGGTTTGGCAAGATATTCCTAACGCATTAAAAGAAACGTCGGAAATACCATAAAGTATATATCAGTATAGTATAAATGTACTTTTTAGTTCAAACCACTTTCTCAGCTTTTGAACTCTTCGAATGAAACTTTACACACATACTTTTCGGAAGCGAACTCTGTTCACCATTTGATTTAATTGAAATTGGACTACTATTTCTTATGGCTGCCACATAAACTTAACAATCGGACATGAAGTTTCTCCGTTCTTAATAAAGGTATTCGAATGAAATTTAGTACATACTGCACTGATATTTGCATATGACAACGTACAAAAT
>NW_024036055.1:0-2763 GCF_002237135.1 Teleopsis dalmanni
CAGTAGCGAGGCGTCAGCTTTTTGGCAAGGTGTTCACAATTTAATCAAAACAGAATTCCAACTATAACGTATTCCCCCTACTTCTAAGTTTTGTCCTTTCCACAAGCAAATAGCGTACAAGACCAATAAAACAATTTATTTAAATGTTCGCAGCCTGTGATCCACTGGTTTTTATTTACCATAAAGCTATAGCTGTAGGAAAACGACGACTTACCATAGATTTCGACATTTTTACAACAGGTATCAAATTCTTCATATCTGGAGTTGGTTTATTCATTTTATGAATTAAAATCTTTTTTTCAAAAGATCGTTTAAAAAAAGATATTTGAATCAAATCTTTAATCACACATTAATTCATTTCTAAATATTATTTTTCACTTCAAATTTCTTTAATTTTTTTCTTTACTTTTACCATTTGCTAGTATTAAATTGCAATAATGACTTTGTTATTGATTTATTTCCAACCTCTATATAAGAGTAAGAAACTCTCATGCATTCATTTACTCTTTTACTTTGTATTTACAATGCCCGGTTCAGTTTTTATACTGAACCATTTCCCCATATAAAACAGCAACCGTGACTTTGATTGTATTTGCACGCTTTGTATAAACTTTTGGTTCAGTTTAGTGGAATGATCCTCTCGTCAAATGTAAAGCGATTTTCGCTCAATTATTTCTTTTCTCTTTTGTATTTACTTTGCATAACATTGGAAGTGCACTTTTTTTTATTGAACTGCTTGCACGCATTAATTTAAGAGTTAAGATTATTTTACGTACATATATTTGTTTGTATGTTTTGTGTTGTGTATTCAATATTGAACATAGTCCCAATGTGAATGTTATTTCATTTGCATGCTTTGTAAGCAACGCGGTGCAGTTTTAATTTTGAACCTTAGTATATTATAAGAGGAATGTGTTTTCTCTTTTATTAATTGTAAGTAATGTTGGGTGTAACTAACACATGTGTGATTTTGTTTGTATTCTACATTTTGTGTTTATGTTAATCTGTTTGGAAAAGCTATTATAAAAAATGTTAAGTAGCAATATAGCGAGATTATTTACCTAATAAAAAAAATCTAAAAAGGAAGCTTTGTTAAGGTGTTCAGTGAACACTCTGAACCATTCGACGCCTCGCCTCTGAATAGTATCCATGCTTCTGTATCATAGAAATGCACAGGTAAAATGAAAGACCTCAGGTCCACAGTTTTTTACCAGAATTATCTGCCTTCAGGTCTTAACACTACAGTACTCCTCACAAATATATCAGTATAACGCGAAAAAAAAACGTCTACATCGGAATTTCAAAAATTCCACTGATACCAATTAAAGCTATTCGTTTAGATAAAGTTTCCTTCTTGGAAGGGACCGAGGCCCACCTTACACTTCTCTCGTCCTTTTGACCACATCAACCAGTTAGAAAATGTAACTCCACATTAAATGGAAGTTATGAATACAGTAATGCTACCCTTGTTACTTTAGATGTTAACCACAGTCAACACGATACTCCCATTAATGGAGCCCACCTCAATTGGTTACAGCAACCAAAACTATGGATCCTGACCTTCGTGGTATTAGAATTACACTTCCGGTCGTATGTCACAAGTAAAACCCACTCACTAATATTTATACTCCCAATAGTTTCAGGTGGCTATTTGATTTTAGTCGTCTCTTATGACATGCATGCTCTACATCGGGAATATTTTAACCTCATTCCCACAGGGATGATCGACCTATAGAACTTAAGTATTATTTTGGTTGTGAGCTTAAGATGAATTAAAGTATTGGCAGTATAGACAACTTCAAACTTATCAGTATACTGTACTGAAGGATATATGCTCCCAGGAGTCTCTTCCGCGTGTGCATTAACGCAGAGCATTCCAACAGCACATGTATGTCTGACTCTTCATTGTCTTCGCAGAACTACTATTTGCATACGTATATATACCCATTCTCGTAAGGTGGTACTTCAGTTTACAATGTCCTGTTAAGATTTTTTCTTTTGATAAGTCCATACAACCCTGGTATCTCCTATTGTTATAGCTACCAATAAGTGATTTCGATTGTGCAAATCCTTGTAGATTATCCAAGTATTCATTTTCCAGCAAATAAGCAGTAAATACATTGCTTAAATTAATTTAAATAAACCGTACAGGGTTGACTCAGTAGCTAACGCTGTATATATACATGTTGGTCAATGGTATTGGAGGGTTTTGGGTTAGGCTAAGGCCCCTATGCACTGCGACCAGCTTGATCTATTATGTAGCCTTTTGTATTAAGACATTTAGTATTTCGAGGAATCGAACCAGCTCCTTCGGAGAGAGTTTTCAAAGGTATACATCCTCTAATTGATGTGCACCTAAAATTTTGTTTCTTCTGTGGCCTAGTGCATCACAGTACGTGATCAGATGTTCCATAGACTCTTTCTCATCACAGCAGAGTGTGTCCGATATACCTATTTTGTGTAGGTGTTTATTACATGCGACATGGCCTGTTTATGCACCAGAGAGTGACTTTAGACTCTTCTTGTTTAGGTTGAGAGCTGTGTTTGCTGTTTTGGCATAAAAATTGAAGAATTTTTTGGAATGATTTAGGGCATCTATAACATTCCAATATTCATTGTTACTTTGTTACTTTGTTGGATCCATTTTGGTCTCCTGATTTATGTTCATTTTATTGAAGCCAAAGAAGGGTAACTCCTTCCATGATGAATCTATACATGTTAGATAATAGTTTTATGAACTAAACTATCATTATTAATAAATCA
>NW_024036057.1:0-2758 GCF_002237135.1 Teleopsis dalmanni
TTGATAACACCATAGGGCGCAGAGCCCAGACTTAAATGTCATTAAACATTTATGGGCCATATTGGAACAAAACATTCGGCAATATACTATTTCCAACAAAGAAGAGTTAAAAGTAGCCAGTTTGCAGGAGTGGATGAAAGTTACTCTAGAAACAACCCAAAAATTTGTAACTTGAATACCGAAGAGACTTGAAGAAGTGATAAAAACGAAATGGCATCATACCAAGTATTGACTTTGTCACCAAATAAAATTTCTTCTTGTGTATGAAATAAGCTAAGGCATTTAAATAGGAGGATATTTATAGTTTATGTTCATTATTTATTAAAACCTTGTTTTCGGTATTTTTGAAGTTTCTAAATTAAATAATAAATATTTTTCCTTAAAAATGGCATTTAAATATTTTCAATCGATGACATAATTTTTCAGTAATAGCTCAAAAGTTGATGTTGAATGAAATATGCTGAGAGGCACTATATGTGCAACGAACTATTTCTAGTCTTCTGCTTTGATATTTATATTATTTAAAACCTAAATGCTGCACTACAATAATTAATGCTATTTTTATTACAACGGCAATGATAGTTAGATTTTAATGTTGCGTTCCAAATTGCATTCTAATTTTTTAATGTGTATTATTGGCAATAGCAACTACACGAACGGAAAAGTGAAGTTGCTTCAGGGCTGCGTACACTTTAAATATTAAACTAGTTAATGGTTCAAGAATGTGCATTTGTGTTAATGGAATAAATCACAAAATCTGAACTTTTGAAATAAATTTTGATTTAGTGAATTAGTAAGATTAACATGTACTCGTAGTATAAAAAATTTGCTATTTGTTCGAAGCCGATTTTTAGATTTGTGTTAGAAAAACTTATCTAAAAAATATTTATATTTTTTTTCGAAAATTTTTTAAATGTACCAGTATTTACTGACTCAGAGTTCAGCAGTTTTTCTTTAAAAAAAATGAATTCTACATTTTACAAGCCAAAAAGTGAAAAAAAACTTTCATAAACGTTCTACGAAATATCACCCATCAATCTGTAGATCCTGGTGAAATCAAAACTGCTGTTTCTGATTTGAGACATACCAATACAATGGTAAATATTGCTTAAACAAGTGCGTCAATAAGTATCAACTACACAATGAAAATATTCATCACTCTTACTTCTAAGCTATTACTAACAATTAATCAAATATATTACATCCCGACGGTACTGTACATGAAGGAATGGGAACTCTCGTCTATAGTTAAATCGATTATCCCCATAGCTGAACAGTATAGTTCCGAATAGAGTATTGTAACGAGCATATTACTAAATGATTGGATAGGTACTTTAACGGTTACTACTGTTTATAGTCCACACAAGCACATAAATTTAAACATGAACATATAAGCATATATGGTAAGTCTACACACGAAAAATACAAAAATACAAAGAAAATATGCAAGCTTTTTTACTGTAAGTGATATCATTAGACACGCGCATATTTAATTTTAAGTCAACCGCTGTGATGTAATTAACCAATAAAGACATTAATAATATCAAAATACTTGGTAATGAAGTCAGAAAAAGTAGATAAAATTTGGCTGTACTACAACCTTCGAAAGAGCAAAAATAGTAGAGCAAAAGACAAAACTTTAACCAAAGAATCTATAGTACAAAGAAGTGCCACGCTCATACAAACGAAATACCCACTTTATTTTGCTGGTGGATTTATAATAAATCCACCCAACCTCATGCAACAATGTTCGATCGAGTCACAACTGGTATGATGTCCAGTTCAAACCTATATGTGAGTCGAGTAAGGCTGACAAAAGTCGGACTGCATACGTATTCAATCATACATGCAACCCTCTGTATTACATTATACACATGTTGTGTGTTTGTTCGCTGTAAAATGTTCAAGCGATCAAACAGCATTTCAGTGACGAAGTCAAAATTGTGTACATTTGATAAGTTTTTGAATTTAATAGCATATGAAACAAAATTACCTGTTTGATATTGTTATGAATTGTAGTGTAAAAACACATTACAAATTTATTTATGTATCAAATCTGATTTTTTCCATTCTATGAAGCTTTATTTTTAAATGTTGTCCATGCGCAATGTTTCTGAAACAATATCGTAAACACCAATTTTAACATTTCAATCCGGTGTAAATAGCATTCATGCGTTTCCTCAAACCAGGAAGCATTATTAGTGGTTTTAGTGACTTCTATACATTTTTTCAATATAATTTTTCTTGCTTTTCTAATATTTTTATTTTCTTTAAAATACTTTTCAAACACTTTTATATGAATCTTAAAAATATTTTTTAAAATAATCACAAAGTCACCAAAAATTCAAACTATTAAGAAGTAGTTCCTTTTGAGGTAAAATATATGCACAAATGTGCAATAAAAACAAACCTATTTATGTACTGCAGACTTAATGTCTCCAATATCACATTTGTACATACATAATAGTTTTTGTAGTGCATCATTTTTTGCAAGAAAAAAAAAATGTGTTCTATTACTCTTTACTCCTATGATATAGGCCTTTCCAGTACAAGAAAATAAAGCAACAAAATACATGAAAAAATTCTTTCAGGGATTTCTTTACCATTCACTTCGCTACTAATCAATGTATATTAATAAAATAGACAAATAAAAACAAGAAAGGCAAAAGAAACAGGCATATAAAAACAATTGTGGGTTGTAATGAGTTTGAACTGGACATCATACCAGTTGTGACTCGATCGAGCATTGTTGCATGAG
>NW_024036058.1:0-2756 GCF_002237135.1 Teleopsis dalmanni
CCCAATTAATTTTCAAAAATTGAGGTCAGCAGATTATAATACACCCTTTAGCAGTTACAGCTACACTTGTTTAATTGGTATCATAACTTTTGCTATTGAGTGTTGGTTTGTTTCTAGACCGTACTTTTGTTAAAGCAGAGACGGTTAGAAGCGATAGTACAAATATTAGCCGTAGGCGAAATGAGCAATGCTGGTCTAGAATATTTCAGTTATACTATATATATGTTTTTAAAACAAGTCATGGTTTATTTGAAGTTGTGTAATATTAAATAGGGACGACACACAATCTCCACTTCTCTCACTTTGTTGTCCACCCACACATTTCCATTAAACCGCACTTTACTACTCACACTTTGCTGCACATATACCTATTCGAATGCACAACAAGATTATTGCAAAGACCTCAATACTTTCTGCAGTAACCCTGTCGAACACATCGAACAGACTATACTATTAAATCGACTATACAGCACTTCATATTATATCATTGAAACACCAGTATTTTAGGAAAACTAATAATAAAGTATGTAAGAATTATAAACATTAATCAAACAGCAAAATTAAGAATTTCAGAGGCTACAATATTTCAGTTTCACTATATACAATTTTAAACCGTGACAAATTTGAATTTTTGTACCATTGATTAGGCATTTTGAACAACTACAAACTAATGACCACCGCCATTTCTTATATTCAAAATCTTGTCTCCTCTTACTTATCAAATATACTAATCATCTTATTCCACACATTATCATTAAACAATACTTCTACCAAACACACTTTCAATTAATACTACTCACTTTTTTAATACGTATTAGTTGTTGCTATACGAATTATATATTATTTTTAATGTAATGCTAAAAAAATGTTCAAAGAAATATACTGAAGTCTTGGTCAGTTATGAAAATAATATGAAGTCTAATAAACTATTTGTAACATTTTAATTCATTTATTTGCAAAACCATAATAATAAAATAATATGATGTTTCTAAAATATAACGAAGAAAATTTTCCAAATTCTGGAAGTACGTTGCAGGCCGTATGAGGCCCATGGACCACGCTTTGGACAGTGCCGGTCTAGATGGTTTACATTCTGCAAATATACTAGTGTCGTAGTTATAAATAAACAACAAAAGTGGATAAAACTCTGAATTGGAATAACGCTAATTAAGTGTTACTTGGTCATATGTCAACTAATTGGGTCAAAATTTTTAGTACATATGCTTACTTAATATGATTTTATATAATAAACATTAATTTTTTTTTTAAGGCGTATAAATCCATCGTAACACAACGAATGTACGACTAGGAAATATGTATGCCGCCCAGTGAACTTTTATCTAAGAAATGACCCAAAGTATAAATTATATCTGAAAGTTTCGTCTGAAAGTTCTGTAATAAGTTCTAGTACAATTTAAGCGAAATGAGAAGAGAAGCAAAAGGTAAGACCAGAACACTTTATTTTGGTATTTAGTGTTCCTGGCAAGACTGTATGGTAAGCGTTCCTGAATCGAATGTTAGAAAGATCGTAAAATCATAAACAAAGACGGTCCTTTTCATTAATAACAAGAACACTATTCTTGGTTATATATTAAGTTCATCCAAAAGCTATAAAGAGCTTGGAGCTTACGGGTAGGGATTATTTGATTATTGTTTTTGCTTACATGCTGTTGATTTGCAAATAAATATTTACAGTCTCTAACGTTTATAAAATTGTCATTATATGGGTTTTGTTTTTGTGTCAAGGCTTTGAACCTTTTAAATTTAGGCTTACCTTATAATATACTCTACCATAATAAAAGTTATTTTTACCTGAATTTAGAATATGGTTAAAATAACAGCACCAAATAAGAAATAACAGTTGCACATGTAATTATATCGCAGATATTATAATAACTTTTAAGCAATACTGTCAACGATTTTCGTTCAAATTTCAAGTCCTGTTCTGAAACGAATATATAATCAGAATTTAATATATACAATTTAATATATACACTCAGTATAATTACCACAGACTGTGTAAGGTACTAACAGGATTGGGAATAAATGCGCATGCAATTGTTATTGCCGATTTATTGCAAGACGAGAAATGCTGTTACAGAACCGCAAAATTGATTCCTTCTTGCATTAAAAGTATACTGTGAAATAATTAAAAATATATATAATTTGTTCTAAATTTTAGCATAAAAATTTTAATTCGCTTATTTTAAATATAAAAAGAAAAGATTAGTACAAATGCTATTAGAAAAAATTAACAAAATGATTAGTACTTTTTTAGTCTTGCATTTATGTTTTAACATCAGCTTTAGGTCATTCTGTTAATAACAGTTACTGTGTACTTTCTTTGCCTGTAACAGAGAACTTTACATCACTTATTTTATAAGCTTTGAGCTTTTGTTATTAAGTGCTTTAAAGCATCCAAGCAAGCTTACTTTTTAGTAAGGACAAATGTTGTAATGTAGTTATTTGTATTTTTTCACGGTAGTCGCTTCTGAAGTCATTATGTCAAGCAAGGAAATAGATAGTTTCAAATATATAATTTTTAATAATATGAATAAAGCAAACATGTTTCAGTCGAAATGCTTTGAAATTGCTTAGTACAATGACAGTCATCTTCATTTCTATGGTCATTAAATGGTAATACATACATGTTACCATTTAATAAACTATGTCACCTTTAGTACTTAGGTCGTGTGCGAGTTAGGCTAAGTTGCGTTCTAAATGAGGGAAATTCTAAGTTGTGCCGATAATGTAGT
>NW_024036059.1:0-2753 GCF_002237135.1 Teleopsis dalmanni
AACACTCAAAAAAGGCAAAGCGTTGGACCAATGTACTTTTCAATGAAAATAAAGTATGAAAAGAAAAGTGAAATATTTGACAAAAAACTGCTTTCTTTGCAGTTTCTGTTGCACCAACACTTTTTACTTTGCGCTTTGCAAAAGTAAACTGCAAAACTTTTCAAAAAAACTGCAAATGATTAATTCACTTTGCAAATTTTGCAAAGTGATTTCTTTCAATGCGTAAAAGGAAAAAAAATCATTAATAAATAAATAAAAATAGTTTTAAAAAAATAGAAATAAAAAATTAGTTTAAGCAAATATTATTGCTGTTTTTGAAATAAATTTAGTTGCAATAATTAAAGGGATATATTGCCGGACAATACTTTGAAATTGTGAATTAAAGAGTTAGGTTTCTAAAAAAACTTTATAATACATTTAATATAAATATTTTATGTGAATTATTGTTTAAGCATGAACACTTATTTATTATAATGAACAGTTTATTATTATTATAAGTCTGTTATCGTTCAAATTCTCCGAATTATGAACTAAGAAAAAACTCCTATAATATCCTATAATAGCTAACATTGTAACATTTTTAAATATCTAATTATCCGTATCTAATTATGATAATAAAAATGTATTTCTAAAGACAATAGAAGAAAAAATCACAAGTGTCTGGACTTGCGTCGTTTTTTGAACCTTGTTTGAAATGTAATTAAAAATAATATAGTTCACTAAAATTAGTGATAACAGACAACATATTATTTTAACGTTGATAGTAACTTATTATATTTGTTAACTTTGTTTTTCAATATAATTGTTGTTAAAACAACTCATACTCATACTCCTTACATATAAATTCTTTTTCTATAACTTTTCAAACAGCAAAATAAATTAAAAGCATAAAAATGCTTTTAATGGATATACACAATATATATGGATATACACAACTTCTTTATCTACGATTCAATGTCAATAAATGAAATCATATACAAAAATTTTGTGTTTTGTATTAATATATAACATATAATTGTACTAAAATTATACAAATATTACAAATTGTAATAATACAAATTATTAAAATAAAATATTATTTTAAAAACTTTTATTTTGAACAAAAATTAAACTCATAAGTACATACTATGCATAAATCATGTACTCATAGCATCAAAATATCAAACAAACAAAAAACAAGTATACATACAGAATCGAAATGCTTTCAAAAACCAATACAAAATGAAAGTGATCTAATTTTTTGGTGCAACGCTTTGCTTTGCATTTTAAGCAAAGACTTTGCAGTCAAATTTTTATTTGCAAAGTGCAAAGTAAATTATGTTAAGTCTTTGGTGCAACGCTTTTCACTTTTACTTTGCAAAAAAAAATCACTCATAAATTTTGCAAAGTGAAAAGTGAAAAGTGTTGGTGCAACAGGGCCCTGGACCATGTTATAATAATTGTGCCGTTTTTTACTATATGCTACCATAATGAGAGATTCTACTGTATCCAATGGTTGCTTTAAATCAATTCTTCCTTTATATAATATGATTACAGACAAAAATAAATATATACACGTTCTTTTAATAAGAAGATTTCTATAATATTTTGGTGTATTCTAACTATCTATCACGCCCACACTTGTAATTCTTGTTTTTTAAAATTGAGTGTTTGAGTGATGATATTCTTAACATCTATTCTTTACAATGATTTATAGTATAATTATAAATATTAATAGATAGCATTTTTAGAGAATTTATTAAGAAACACAAAAGTGATAAAATAAAGTTTTGTACCTAAGGTCTACAGTTATAAGGTATTAGGTTGTATATAACCGTAACGTTATGTATAGACACCTAATGGTTAAACTTTTAAGAGTGATATATTGTAGACTTAAAGAGTTGTAGAGAAGTAGAGTTATTTTCTACTGTCTCTTAATGTGACATCAGTTTCTTTTGGCATATATACAAAAAATGTGGTTCTCAGTTTTAAGTAATGTTTTTAATTATACATATGAATAATATATAGCATATGTTATATTACAAATGTCTAATATAAGCAAATATATTTATGGGTTTTTTGTACAATAATATAAAATTGTGCTACTGTGACTTGCATTGCCAAATACTTTTGACTTATGGAAATTGTTTTTGTTTTGTTTACTGGAGCATCAATGTAACCAATTTTTGAGCGTGTTAGAGCGATTTATCTTTATTCGGTTATTAATTTTTGAATATGCAACACCATCTTAACAATTAAAATTACTTTAACAAAAATTTAAAAGCAAAAAAAAATGTATACACAAAAAATTAAGTCAATTTTGGCTTTGCCGAAATTAAATACTCTTCACACAAAGCTATCGAGAATAATTTATATTTGGAAATGCACTCATTCCGACAGAAAGACATATACCTATTGTTAGATCAGTTCAAGTAGTTACTTTGATTAGTATGAACTACAAGGCTCAGACCATAGATTTAATAATTTAGTAAGTTAATGCAAAACGCACATAAATGTAGTAGTCTAATCCAATACGTGTGGCAACCTGTCAATCGGTTATTAACAGACTCACGAATAAGCAAGATTCGTCTTAAATACATTGTGACCGAAAAGTTTCCGGAAATTTTAAATAAAACGCAAAATTCTTAATCTTCATCAATATTTATTTTATCTCCTTCAAAATATGCTCCATTAGAAGCGATACACAAATGCCAACGTTTCTTCCAATCATCAAAACATTTTTTATAGGCGCTTTCCGGTATGGCTTTGAGTTC
>NW_024036061.1:0-2752 GCF_002237135.1 Teleopsis dalmanni
TAATACTGTGCTTTGAAATTATATAGCTCTGGCTAAAAATTATTATAATGCGTCGAATCCATGCCACGTTGAAAATATTATACTGTGCTTTGAAATTATACAGCTCCGGCTGAAAATTATTAAAGTGCATCGAATCGATGCCACGTTGAAAATATAATACTGTGTTTTGAAATTATATAGCTCTGGCTGAAAATTAGTAGAGTGCAACGATTCCATGCCACGTTGAAAGTATAATACTGTGTTTTGAAATTATATAGCTCCGGCTGAAAATGATTACAGTGCATCGATTTCATGTCATTTTGAAAATATAATACTGTGCTTTGAAATTATATAGCTCCGGCTGAAAATTATTATAATGCATCGAATCTATGCCACGTTGAAAATATAATACTGTAATTTGAAACTATAAAGCTCCGAATGAAAATGATTATAGTGCATCGAATCCATGACACGTTGAAAATATTGCACTGTGTTTTGAAATTATATAGCTCCGGCTGAAAATTAATAAAGTGCATCGAATCGATGTCACGTTGAAAATATAATACTGTGTTTTGGAATTATATAGCTCCGGCTGCAAATTATTATAATGCATCGAATCCACGCTACGTTGAAAATATTATACTGTGCTTTGAAATTATATAGCTCCGGCTGAAAATTATTATAGTGCATCGAATCCATGATACGTTAAAAATATAATACTGTGTTTTGAATTTATATAGCTCCGGCTGAAAATGATTATAGTGCATCGATTTCACGCCATTTTGAAAATATAATACTGTGCTTTGAAATTATATAGCTCCGGTTAAAAATTATTATAGGACATCGAATCCATGCCACGTTGAAAATATAATACTGTGTTTTGAAATTATATAGATCCACCTGAAAATGATTATAGTGCATCGATTTCACGCCACTTTAAAAATGTAATACTGTGTTTTGAAATTATATAGCTCCGGCTGAAAATGATTATAGTGCATCGAATCGATGCCACGTTGAAAATATAATATTGTGCTTTGAAACTATATAGCTCCGGTTAAACATTATTATAGTGCATCGATTCCATGCCACGTTGAAAATATAATACTTTGTTTTGAAATTATATAGATCCGCCTGAAAATGATTACAGTGCATCGAATCGATGCCACGTTGCTAATATAATGTTGTGCTTTGAAACTATATAGCTCCGGTTGTACATTATTATAGTGCATCGATTCCATGCCACTTTAAAAATATAATACTGTGCTTTGAAATTATACAGCTTCGAATCCATGCCACGTTGAAAATATTATACTGTGCTTTGAAGTTATATAGCTCCGGTTAAAAATTATTATAGTGCATCGATTTCATGCCACGTTGAAAATATAATACTGTGCTTTGAAATTATATAGCTCTGGTTAAAAATTATTATAGTTCATTATGTTCATGCCACGTTGAAAATATAATACTGTGTTTTGAAATTTTATAGCTCCAGCTGAAAATTATTATAATGCATCGAATCCATGATACGTTGGAAATATAATACTGTGTTTTCAAATTATATAGTTTCGGCTGAAAATGGTTATAGTGCATCGAATCGATGCCACTTTGAAAATATAATACTGAACTTTGAAATTATATAGCTCCAGTTAAAAATTGTTGAAGTGCATCGAATCCATGCCACGTTGAAAATATTATACTGTGCTTTGAAATTATATAGCTCCGGCTGAAAACTATTATAATGCATCGAATCGATGCCACGTGTAAAATATAATTTTGTGTTTTGGAATTATATAGCTCCGGCTGAAAATTATTATAATGCACCGAATCCACGCCATTTTGAAAATATAATACTGTGTTTTGAAATTATATAGCTCCGGCTGAAAACTATTATAGTGCATCGAATACACGCTACCTTGAAAATATTATACTGTGCTTTGAAATAATATAGCTCCGGTTAAAAATTTTTATAGGGCATCGAATCGATGCCACGTTAAAAATATAATACTGTGTTTTGAAATTATAAAGCTCCGGCTGAAAACTATTATAGTTGCATACGAATCCCTGCGCAGAACACCAAACACTAATGATCACACACCACACCCGTTAAACTAGTGTTTTCTGAGACGTATGTGGCTCCAGGTTTTGAAATTATTATATTTGAGATATTTCTATGTTTACATATTCATGCCACTTAAACAGAAACATATTATATCTGTGTTGAAATTATATAGCTCGCATGCTGGAAATTCATTTAATCAACACATCAGGAGTCAATGATCAGATGAAAATATATATACTGCGTGTTCTTAAATGTATACATAGTTCTCGGCTACCGAATGGTTATTAGTGGCATTCGAATCGATTGCCATTTGAAAATTTGAATACTGTGCTTGAATATATTATATAGCTTCACCACTGGAAATGGTTATAGTTCCGCATCGAATTCCATCAGAAAATATTATCTGTGTTTTGAGCTAGTCTCGCGGCTTAAAAAGTATGTATAAGTATCATATTATGAAGGGTCCACGTTAACATATTTATCGCGTGTTTGAAAGTAATATGAGGACTAGCCGGCTGAAAATTATTATAACGCATCGAATCCATGATACGTTGGAAATATAATACTGTGCTTTGAAATTATATAGATCCGCCTGAAAATGATTACAGTGCATCGATATCACGCCACTTTAAAAATATAATACTGTGCTTTGAAATTATACAGCTTCGCATCCATGCCACGTTGAAAATATTATACTGTGTTTGAAGTTATATA
>NW_024036062.1:0-2751 GCF_002237135.1 Teleopsis dalmanni
ATTCATATTCATATTCATATTCATATTCATATTCATATTCATATTCATATTCATATTCATATTCATATTCATATACTCCCATATTCATATTTTCATATTAATATTCTCATGTTCATATTCACATATTCATATTCGTTTTCTCATATTTATATTCTCATATTAATATTCATGTTTATATTCTTATAGTCATATTCTCTTATTTATATTCATATTCATATTTTCATATTCATATTCTCATGTTCATATTCACATATTCATATTCGTTTTCTCATATTCATATTCTTCTATTAATATTCATATTCATATTCTTATATTCATATTCTCATATTCATATTATCTTATTTATATTCATATTCATATTTTCATATTAATATTCTCATGTTCATATTCACATATTCATATTCGTTTTCTCATATTTATATTCTCATATTAATATTCATATTTATATTCTTATATTCATATTCTCATATTCATATTCTCTTATTTATATTCATATTCATATTTTCATATTAATAATCTCATGTTCATATTCACATATTCATATTCGTTTTCTCATATTCATATTTTCATATTAATATTCATATTCTCATATTCATATTCTCTTATTAATATTCATATTCATATTATCATATTCATATTCTCATATTCATATTTTCATATTCATATTTTCATATTCATATTCTCATGTTCATATTCACATATTCATATTCGTTTTCTCATATTTATATTCTCATATTAATATTCATATTTATATTCTTATATTCATATTCTCATATTCATATTATCTTATTTATATTCATATTCATATTTTCATATTAATATTCTCATGTTCATATTCACATATTCATATTCGTTTTCTCATATTTATATTCTCATATTAATATTCATGTTTATATTCTTATAGTCATATTCTCTTATTTATATTCATATTCATATTTTCATATTCATATTCTCATGTTCATATTCACATATTCATATTCGTTTTCTCATATTCATATTCTTCTATTAATATTCATATTCATATTCTTATATTCATATTCTCATATTCATATTATCTTATTTATATTCATATTCATATTTTCATATTAATATTCTCATGTTCATATTCACATATTCATATTCGTTTTCTCATATTTATATTCTCATATTAATATTCATATTTATATTCTTATATTCATATTCTCATATTCATATTCTCTTATTTATATTCATATTCATATTTTCATATTAATAATCTCATGTTCATATTCACATATTCATATTCGTTTTCTCATATTCATATTTTCATATTAATATTCATATTCTCATATTCATATTCTCTTATTAATATTCATATTCATATTATCATATTCATATTCTCATATTCATATTTTCATATTCATATTTTCATATTCATATTCTCATGTTCATATTCACATATTCATATTCGTTTTCTCATATTTATATTCTCATATTAATATTCATATTTATATTCTTATATTCATATTCTCATATTCATATTATCTTATTTATATTCATATTCATATTTTCATATTAATATTCTCATGTTCATATTCACATATTCATATTCGTTTTCTCATATTTATATTCTCATATTAATATTCATGTTTATATTCTTATAGTCATATTCTCTTATTTATATTCATATTCATATTTTCATATTCATATTCATATTCATATTCATATTCATATTCATATTCATATTCATTATTCATATTCATATTCATATTCATATTCATATTCATTATTAATATTCATATTCATATTCATATTCATATTCATATTCATATTCATATTCATATTCATATTCATATTCATATTCATATTCATATTCATATTCATATTATTATTCATATTCATATTCATATTCATATTCATATTCATATTCATATTCATATTCATATTCTTATATTCTCATATTAATATTCATATTTATATTCTTATATTCATATTCTCATATTCATATTATCTTATTTATATTCATATTCATATTTTCATATTAATATTCTCATGTTCATATTCACATATTCAAATTCGTTTTCTCATATTCATATTCTCATATTAATATTCATATTCTCGTATTCATATTCTCTTATTAATATTCATATTCATATTATCATATTCATATTCTCATATTCATATTTTCATATTCATATTTTCATATTCATATTCTCATGTTCATATTCACATATTCATATTCGTTTTCTCATATTCATATTCTTCTATTAATATTCATATTCATATTCTTATATTCATATTCTCATATTCATATTATCTTATTTATATTCATATTCATATTTTCATATTAATATTCTCATGTTCATATTCACATATTCATATTCGTTTTCTCATATTTATATTCTCATATTAATATTCATATTTATATTCTTATATTCATATTCTCATATTCATATTCTCTTATTTATATTCATATTCATATTTTCATATTAATAATCTCATGTTCATATTCACATATTCATATTCGTTTTCTCATATTCATATTTTCATATTAATATTCATATTCTCATATTCATATTCTCTTATTAATATTCATATTCATATTATCATATTCATATTCTCATATTCATATTTTCATATTCATATTTTCATATTCATATTCTCATGTTCATATTCACATATTCATATTCGTTTTCTCATATTTATATTCTCATATTAATATTCATATTTATATTCTTATATTCATATTCTCATATTCATATTATCTTATTTATATTCATATTCATATCATAT
>NW_024036063.1:0-2748 GCF_002237135.1 Teleopsis dalmanni
TTTCATTCATATTCATATTCATATTCATATTCATATTCATATTCATATTCATATTCATATTCATATTAATATTCACATACTCATATTCACATATTCAAATTAATATTCTCATATTCATATTCACATATTAATATTCATATTCTCATATTCATATTCTCATATTAATATTCATATTCATATTATCATAGTCATATTCTCATATTCATATTCATATTCATATTTTCATATTCATATTCTCATGTTCATATTCACATATTCATATTCGTTTTCTCATATTCATATTCTTCTATTAATATTCATATTCATATTCTTATATTCATATTCTCATATTCATATTATCTTATTTATATTCATATTCATATTTTCATATTAATATTCTCATGTTCATATTCACATATTCATATTCGTTTTCTCATATTTATATTCTCATATTAATATTCATATTTATATTCTTATATTCATATTCTCATATTCATATTATCATATTCATATTCCATAATCATATTCATATTCATATTCATATTCATATTCATATTCATATTCATATTCATATTCATATTCATATTCATATTCATATTCATATTCATATTCATATTCATATTCATATTCATATTCATATTCATATTCATATTCATATTCATATTCATATTCATATTCATATTCATATTCATATTCATATTCATATTCATATTCATATTCATATTCATATTCATATTCATATTCATATTCATATTCATATTCATATTCATATTCATATTCATATTCATATTCATATTCATATTCATATTCATATCATATTCATATTCATATTCATATTCATATTCATATTCATATTCATATTCATATTCATATTCATATTCATATTCATATACTCCCATATTCATATTTTCATATTAATATTCTCATGTTCATATTCACATATTCATATTCGTTTTCTCATATTTATATTCTCATATTAATATTCATGTTTATATTCTTATAGTCATATTCTCTTATTTATATTCATATTCATATTTTCATATTCATATTCTCATGTTCATATTCACATATTCATATTCGTTTTCTCATATTCATATTCTTCTATTAATATTCATATTCATATTCTTATATTCATATTCTCATATTCATATTATCTTATTTATATTCATATTCATATTTTCATATTAATATTCTCATGTTCATATTCACATATTCATATTCGTTTTCTCATATTTATATTCTCATATTAATATTCATATTTATATTCTTATATTCATATTCTCATATTCATATTCTCTTATTTATATTCATATTCATATTTTCATATTAATAATCTCATGTTCATATTCACATATTCATATTCGTTTTCTCATATTCATATTTTCATATTAATATTCATATTCTCATATTCATATTCTCTTATTAATATTCATATTCATATTATCATATTCATATTCTCATATTCATATTTTCATATTCATATTTTCATATTCATATTCTCATGTTCATATTCACATATTCATATTCGTTTTCTCATATTTATATTCTCATATTAATATTCATATTTATATTCTTATATTCATATTCTCATATTCATATTATCTTATTTATATTCATATTCATATTTTCATATTAATATTCTCATGTTCATATTCACATATTCATATTCGTTTTCTCATATTTATATTCTCATATTAATATTCATGTTTATATTCTTATAGTCATATTCTCTTATTTATATTCATATTCATATTTTCATATTCATATTCTCATGTTCATATTCACATATTCATATTCGTTTTCTCATATTCATATTCTTCTATTAATATTCATATTCATATTCTTATATTCATATTCTCATATTCATATTATCTTATTTATATTCATATTCATATTTTCATATTAATATTCTCATGTTCATATTCACATATTCATATTCGTTTTCTCATATTTATATTCTCATATTAATATTCATATTTATATTCTTATATTCATATTCTCATATTCATATTCTCTTATTTATATTCATATTCATATTTTCATATTAATAATCTCATGTTCATATTCACATATTCATATTCGTTTTCTCATATTCATATTTTCATATTAATATTCATATTCTCATATTCATATTCTCTTATTAATATTCATATTCATATTATCATATTCATATTCTCATATTCATATTTTCATATTCATATTTTCATATTCATATTCTCATGTTCATATTCACATATTCATATTCGTTTTCTCATATTTATATTCTCATATTAATATTCATATTTATATTCTTATATTCATATTCTCATATTCATATTATCTTATTTATATTCATATTCATATTTTCATATTAATATTCTCATGTTCATATTCACATATTCATATTCGTTTTCTCATATTTATATTCTCATATTAATATTCATGTTTATATTCTTATAGTCATATTCTCTTATTTATATTCATATTCATATTTTCATATTCATTCATATTCATATTCATATTCATATTCATATTCATATTCATATTCTTATTCATTTTCATATTCATATTCATATTCATATTCATATTCATATTCATATTCATATTCATATTCATATTCATATTCATATTCATATTCATATTCAGATTCATATTCATATTCATATTCATTTCAAATTCCAATCCATATTCATATATATGAATATGAATATGAAAATGATTGATATGAATATGAAATATGAATATGATATGATAGAATATGAATAGAATATAATATGAATATGAATATGA
>NW_024036065.1:0-2745 GCF_002237135.1 Teleopsis dalmanni
TGCGAGCGTACATGTTAAAATGTGCAAAATATAAGAGTTTTGAGAAATTTTCTTAAAGTCACAAATTCGATGGTTTTACGATCGCACATGTTAAAATATGCAAAATATTAGAGTTTTGAGAAACTTATTGAAAATCACAAATTCGATGGTTTTACGATCGTACATGTTAAAATGTGTAAAATATAAAAGTTTTTAGAAACTTACTGAGAATCACAAATTCGATGGTTTTACGATCGCACATGTTAAAATATGCAAAATATTAGAGTTTTGAGAAACTTATTGAAAATCACAAATTCGATGGTTTCACGATCGTACATGTTAAAATATGCAAAATATTAGAGTTTTGAGAAACTTATTGAAAATCACAAATTCGATGGTTTCACGATCGTAAATGTTAAAATGTGTAAAATATAAGAGTTATAGAAACTTACTGAAAATCACAAATTCGATGATTTTACGATCGCATATGTTAAAATATGCAAAATATTAGAGTTTTGAGAAACTTATTGAAAATCACAAATTCGATGGTTTTACGATCGCACATGTTAAAATATGCAAAATATTAGAGTTTTGAGAAACTCATTGAAAATCACAAATTCGATGGTTTTACGATCGTATATGTTAAAATGTGTAAAATATAAGTTTTTAGAAACTTACTGAAAATCACAAATTCGATAGTTTTACGATCGCACATGTTAAAATATGCAAAATATTAGAGTTTTGAAAAACTTATTGAAAATCACAAATTCGATGGTTTTACGATCGTACATGTTAAAATATGCAAAATATAAGAGTTTTGAGAAATTAACTTGAAGTCACAAATTCGATGGTTTTACGATCGTACATGTTAAAATACACAAAATATAACAGTTTTGAAAAACTTACTTGAAGTGACAAATTCGATGATTTTACGAACGAACATGTTAAAATATACAAAATATAACAGTTTTGAGAAACTTACTTGAAGTATCAAATTCGATGATTTACGATCGAACATGTTAAAATACACAAAATATAACAGTTTTGAAAAACTTACTTGAAGTCACAAATTCGATGATTTTACGATCAAACATGTTAAAAAATACAAAATATAACAGTTTGGAGAAACTTACTTGAAGTCACAAATTCGATGATTTTACGATCGAACATGTTAAAATACACAAAATATAACAGTTTTGAGAAACTTACTTGAAGTCACAAATTCGATGATTTTACGATCGAACATGTTAAAATACACAAAATATAACAGTTTTGAGAAACTTACTTGAAGTCACAAATTCGATGATCTTACGATCGAACATGTTAAAATACACAAAATATAACAGTTTTGAGAAACTTACTTGAAGTCACAAATTCGATGATTTTACGATCGAACATGTTAAAATACACAAAATATGACAGTTTTGAAAAACTTACTTGAAGTGACAAATTCGATTGATTTTACGATCGAACATGTTAAAATACACAAAATATAACAGTTTTGAGAAACTTACTTGAAGTCACAAATTCGATGATTTTACGATCGAACATGTTAAAATATACAAAATATAACAGTTTTGAAAAACTAACTTGAGGTCACAAATTCGATGATTTTACGATCGAACATGTTTAAATACACAAAATATAACAGTTTTGAGAAACTTACTTGAAGTCACAAATTCGATGATTTTACGATCGAACATGTTAAAATACACAAAATATAACAGTTTTGAGAACTTACTTGAAATCACAAATTCGATGATTTTACGATCGAACATGTTAAAATAAATATAACAGTTTTGAGAAACTTACTTGAAGTCGCAAATTCGATGATTTTACGATCGAACATGTTAAAATACACAAAATATAACAGTTTTGAAAAACTAACTTGAAGTCACAAATTCGATGATTTACGATCGAACATGTTAAAATACACAAAATATAACAGTTTTGAAAAACTTACTTGAAGTCACAAATTCGATGATTTTACGATCAAACATGTTAAAAAATACAAAATATAACAGTTTGGAGAAACTTACTTGAAGTCACAAATTCGATGATTTTACGATCGAACATGTTAAAATACACAAAATATAACAGTTTTGAGAAACTTACTTGAAGTCACAAATGCGATGATTTTACGATCGAACATGTTAAAATACACAAAATATAACAGCTTTGAGAGACTTACTTGAAGTCACAAATTCGATGATCTTACGATCGAACATGTTAAAATACACAAAATATAACAGTTTTGAGAAACTTACTTGAAGTCACAAATTCGATGATTTTACGATTGAACATGTTAAAATACACAAAATATAACAGTTTTGAGAAACTTACTTGAAGTCACAAATTCGATGATTTTGCGATCGAACATGTTAAAATACACAAAATATAACAGTTTTGAAAAACTTACTTGAAGTCACAAATTCGATGATCTTACGATCGAACATGTTAAAATACACAAAATATAACAGTTTTGAGAAACTTACTTGAAGTCACAAATTCGATGATTTTACGAACGAACATGTTAAAATACACAAAATATAACAGTTCTGAAAAACTTACTTGAAGTCACAAATTCGATGGTTTTACGATCGAACATGATAAAATACACAAAATATAACAGTTTTGAAAAACTTACTTGAAGTCACAAATTCGATGATTTTACGAACGAACATGTTAAAATACACAAAATATAACAGTTTTGAGAAACTTACTTGAAGTCACAAATGCGATGATTTTACGATCGAACATGTTAAA
>NW_024036066.1:0-2740 GCF_002237135.1 Teleopsis dalmanni
GTAAAAAAGAGTGAATTGTAAAGTATTCCTAGTTTATGATCAAACCTTAAATACTGAGCTCTTGCACCAATTCACCTCCTTTTTTTTACCCACGGTTCGAATGGGTTTGTTAAAATTGAAAAAAATTAATTAAAAAATCGACAATTGATATTTCGTTAAGCACGTGAACGCACGAACCATAATTTTATTTCTTCGTATATAAAAAATAGCAACAACAATGTAAAAACAGGTTTTTAAAAACAATACAAATGTTACAAATAAATTGTTACAATTGATTATTCTATCGTGATACAGAACATTTGTTACACTTGATTGATCTCTAATTTAAAAAATAACATTAGTTAATATTAATACATATAAAAAAGAAAAATATGATGCCAAGTTGGCTTAACAGGGCATTTTTCTTTGAAACATGGTAGCTTCATTAAGTTGTGCAAAGTTTTTATTAGAGGGAATGTTGGGGTACTAGGATACATATTCTTAATGTCTAGTGATACCAAGACATAATTAGGTATTGGTCGTAAACCTAATATATGGCCTGTAAGGTAATTAATGTTGGAGATATTGTGTGATGATATACGATCAGAGAGTGTTGTGTCTAATATATAATGTACTAATTTATGTAGGGGTGATATATACCACCCTATAGGACTACATATTGGGCGTATATGGGTATTATTTTTATGGGTTTTTATTGTACCATATAGATATGGTAAAGAAGGTCTACTAATTAACATATCCTTGATTTCTTTGTATATGTTTCTTGGAAATATATCTTTGTTCTTAGTTTTTTCATAATATCGACATAGGGGCTATTGGACAATATTTGGGTCCAAAACTGAGAAGTATTGGAGCCTCTATAGGTACAGTTATGTTAGTGAGATTAGTGAAACCACGAGGTATGGCACGAGGATATAGATTTATAAGTTGGGACACATCTGGTAGCGTAGTAAATAATTTGGGAGTTAAAGATAGCACAGATGAAGCCATAAATGGTTGGAGAGAAGGCCTTGGGAAAAGAGATGCTAGGGATGGTGGATGATAATTAGGTATAGTTATACTATTAGGTGGTATAGGACGTTTTGACAATCTTTTTAGATTTGGTTTTGATGATACGGTAACAGGTGCACAAATAGCAGTAGATATAGTACTAGAGCTATTTACATTATAATTTTGTAGATCTAGAGAAGGAATATTTTGATGTACGGAGGTGGTAGTTGTGTGTATAACTATTTCTCGTGATCGGAATGATGTGGAAGGTAAGGTTGTAGAATAAACATCTGTTGTTGTGGTGGTAGTTATTGAAGCTAGAGAAATATGATATAGTGGTGGTCAAAATAAGATTAGTTCTTAATGGAGTCATAGATTTCCGTTATATTGAATGTCGTATTAGAATTTTTCATGTATAGTCTCTATTTTTGTTTTATAAATTTATTTGCTTTATTGTGACTGTAATCTCTAATAATTTCTAATATCTTAATAATAATATTGATAATATGTAATAATTAGTAATGTTTTTGGAATATTCTTGGATATTTTGATTTTAATTATAACAATATAATAATTTTTCAATAACTTAATATGGATTAATGATGGTATTTTTAATAATGTATAACATTTTTAATAATTTTTGATATTTCATATTTTTGATAATAGTTTTAATTTTGGTTTAATAATTATGTAATTATAATTGGTTGAGATGATAGTGATAGAGACTTGTACATGATTTTTATAAAATATAAAAAAAGATAAGAAATAGTGTATATAATTACTTTACCATTAAGATTTGGTTGTGATAGATGTGAGGTTGTTGATATTGTTTTAAAATTGGTTGAAGTGTAGTTGTTTGTTATAGCGAATGAGGTAGTTGCAGATAAAATCGGAGGTTGTTGGGTGTTAATTGCAGGTAGAGTGTTGATGTGTATAGGTAAGTCTGGGTTAGTATCTGTATAGTTGAGTAAAGAAATAATTACAAACATATGTATGAATAGATAAAGAAATAAAAAATGGAGATGAATTAATATTTATGAAGGTTGTTAATATGGAGGGAATATAATTTTTAGAAGTACAAATAAATGATAATAATTACTTGATATATATAGGTGTGATGAATTTGAATAAGGTTGAGATGTATGCTCATGTAATTGGATATGATCGGAGATGGTTCTCGGTGTTATTATTGGAGCTATATGACACTGGTGTGTAGTAGTTTGAGTAGAAGTAAGGTTTGGTTGATGAGTAGGCTCATCAAATAAATTTTCATCTAAAGCTGTTTGATTGCAATCTGCAACTCTTCGTCGGTATAGTTAATATCCATTTTTTTGGGCTAATTAGTTATGTTTAATAGAGGATAATTTTAAAATTAAATAGAATTAAATAAAAATAAAAAAGAAGTAGTAGGTATGGTTTTAGGTATATTTTACATGTTTTGTGAAGTCATCAATATTATAGGTTACATTGTAATTTAAATTGGTAAAGTTTTTTAATATTTATAAGATATTATTTAAAAGTGATATGATAACAATTTTTAAGGTTTGGATGGTATAATGATAGTTTTTGTTTATTATATATTTATATATTACGTGGATTACATAAAATGCTGTTTGAATTAATTACATGAGAATTGTTGGATACAGTTGATAAAGGTATATATAAGTTGGTGAATAATGTATACAGGAAGTGTTTATATGAATAAAATATATAAGTATAGATGTTCAATAGAATATAGTATATTGATACA
>NW_024036067.1:0-2736 GCF_002237135.1 Teleopsis dalmanni
AATAATGATAATAAAATAATAATAATGAAATAATAATAATCAAATAATAATAATAATAAAATAATAATAATAAAATAATAATAAAATAATAATAATAAAAATAATAATAATAATATTTATAATAATAATAAAAATTATAATAATAATTATAATATTTATAATAATAATAATAATAATAATAATAATAATAATAATAATAATAATAATAATAATAATAATAATAATAATAATAATAATAATTTTTTTTTGTATTTCGAGGCTGGGGAACAAAAAATGTCTACACACACCCGCAGAAAACGTCTTTCTGTGGGTAGTGCACGGTTCGCGCTAATCGCTGACATGCTAAAAAACTCCCCTTTCCAGGATGAAGCACATGACCCGGAACCACCACTAGGTATTGTTTCAGGTCATGCACATCCTGATTGTAAGATATAATCTTACGTCGCTGCTGTTGTACCTGCGTCCAGGCGCCTCTTTTTTGCGCGAAGTACTGCCTCCACGTGCCTCGCCACCACGTTCCAGTTGTTTTCACTTGCTAGTAGTAAGGGTACTACATTTTCCGGGGTCCAAATGCCGCCTATCTGTGCTTGCAGGTTGGTTCTCTCGATTAACCATTGATTGCATTCAAAAAACGTGTGTTCTACATCGTCGACATCAGCATCGCCATAGATGCAACTCTGCTCCTCTCGAATATTCATCCGGTACAGATATTTGCCGAAGTACCCGTGCCCGGAGAAGAATTGTGTCAGGTAATAGTTTACCTCGCCGAACTTCCTTGTGGTCCAGGCGACTAAGTCCGGGATGAGTCTTGCAGTCCACCTACCACTAGTTTCGTTAGTCCACCGACTTTGCCACTCTATCATTGTGTGTTCCCGATAATTTGTAGCTACGCTGCTGTTTTCGTTGCTTTGGCGGCTTAACCATGCTTGCCTCCGTTCCATGGCCATGAGGTCGATGGGTATTGAGCTGCTTATAACAAGGACCGCCGCACCTGAAACCGTACGGTATGCAGATGCTACCCTGAGTGCCGTTGTTCTCTGGATTTTTTCGAGCGCATTTCGCTTCTGGTTAATCTGTAATGCATTAGACCATACTTCAGAACCGTAGAGCAGAATCGCGTTCACAACTGTCATTAGCAGTTTTCGCTTGTCTTCTGTTGGGCCGCCAACGTTTGCCATTAGCTTGCTTAAGGACGCTGAGGCCTTTGAAGCCTTTTCACCTGCATGTTTTATCTGGGCCCAAAACGACATCCTGGAGTCCAGCTGGATGCCCAGATATTTCATTTCCTTGGACGTTTTAATGGTAGAGTTCCATACCCGCATTTCAATTTCCAAGGGTATTTGCTGTTTCGTTAATATAATGAGTTCTGTCTTCTCAGTTGCTAGCTTTAGACCGCGGTCATCCATCCATTCCATCGTGCGTAGCATGACCTGATTTAGTCTGAACTGTGCTTCGGTTACATTTCGTGCTGTGATGACTGCGGCTACATCATCGGCAAAGCCTACTAGGTGTACGTTGTCCGGCATTTCAATGGAGAATATTTCATCGTAGCTCGCATTCCATAGATCAGGGCCAAGAACGGAGCCCTGCGCTGCTCCGGAGGTGATCTTCTTAGTTTTTGTACCACTCCTTGTGTGATAGAGAAGCTCTCTATCGCTAAGGTAGCTGCGGATCATTCGCATCAAGTACATCGGTGTATTAAAGCGTCCTTCAAGGGCGTTGATCACATCGGTCCATTGTAGGCTGTTGAACGCATTCCTAATGTCTAGAGCCGCCAGAAGTACTATACGCTTCGAGTAAGCATTTCCACATTGTGCGGCTTCTACGGTTGCCGCCACATCAGCGATAGCTCCAATGGTGGACTTTCCTGGCCGGAAACCGTGCTGTCTGGTGGATAGTCCCCCAGCGCTCTCAATGGATGCTGCTATACGCGGTTTTAGTAGTCGTTCCAGCAGTTTCCCTGATGTGTCGAGCATACAAAGTGGTCGGTATGCATTTGGCATCTCGGGGTTGCCCTTTCCTTTGCTAATTAGGGTTAGTTGCTGCTTTTTCCAGGGCTCTGGAAAAATGCCTTCCTTCAGACAAGAGTTAAACATTTCAAGCAGGGATTGTGGGCGGTCGTCTGCTATCAGCTTAATCGCCTCAGATGGGACACCGTCCGGTCCTGGGGCTTTGTTATTCTTCAGAGAACGTGCTGCGGTTTTAAGTTCCTCTTCCGTAAAAAGCGGTGGATCATCGGTGAGTACCCTTTCACAGTCTCTGCGTATTTCATGATCCGGAAAAAGAGAATTTACGATGTTATCCATCACATTTTCTTCCAATTCAGGAACTGGCGCCAAGGCACCTATTTTTCGCAATGAAACGGCTGCAGTCCTCTCTGCCACTTGGGTGTCCCTCATGGCTGGATTTCTATCGCCTCGTAGACAGGCATGCCTACCAGCGGAATATTCTAACCCTATTCCCGCAGGGGTATAATAATAATAATAAATTTTAATAAATAATAACAATAATAAATTATAATAAATAATAATAATAATAAATTGTAATAAATAATAATAATAATAAATTATAATAAATAATAATAATAAATTATAATAAATAATAATAATAAATTATAATAAATAATAGTAATATTAAATTGTAATAAATAATAATAATAAAAATAAATAATAATAATAATCAATAATAATAATAATAATAATAATAATAATAATAATAATAATAATAATAATAATA
>NW_024036068.1:0-2732 GCF_002237135.1 Teleopsis dalmanni
TAGGGTGGCTCACGTTATAAGGGGGAAAATTAAAAATGAAGTTTTGAATGAGCGCACCCCCTAGAAATATGCCATTGACCAAAAAAATGATATTCCCAAAGTTTTGGAGCAATAGGATTAAAAATGACATTGCGCCACTCGAGCAAAGTTGGGTTTTCAGGACAAAAAACAGTAATTTTTCAATTCAAGGTCATTTTTTATCCTTGTTACTTGTTTCAACACTTATTAATATATATTCATTTGATAGATAATTAAAATATCTTTTTAATAAGATACTGATGAGCAAAATCGGTTAAAAACTATGCGCAAAACACAATAATTAGTTCAGCGACTGTGCTCTGTTTTCTATTTCATATCTTTT
The DNA here is from genome assembly GCF_002237135.1 of Teleopsis dalmanni. Classification (NCBI taxonomy): domain Eukaryota; kingdom Metazoa; phylum Arthropoda; class Insecta; order Diptera; family Diopsidae; genus Teleopsis; species Teleopsis dalmanni. The sequence goes on from NW_024036068.1 coordinate 362, forward strand.
AGCTGGCATGCACAATTACGTAATAGGTATATGCTACGATTTAGTTAATTATTTATAAAATTATAATTTCAATAAAACTTTTTTTTTCAGTAATTGTGTTTATTATGTTTTATGACATAAATCTGACTATGTGAAGGATAATTTTTATGATAATGTTCGACTACTTGCAGAACATATTGTTTTTCCTCTTCATATTTTGTCAAAATCGAATTATAATCCATCATAAGCCTAATTCCTCTTTCAATCATTTATCATATAAAGTCTGGCACAGAATTCAAGTGCATCTCTATAATCTTGCGTCTCCATCCAAGCCGATGGATCGAAACTGATAAAACTATTAGATAGGCAAAAACGATCAAAAAAATTTGTTATCTCTTCGGTCACGAAATCAATAAGGTTCTTTGAGGAAAATAACTTCATTAGTGGGTTCCCACTCTTTATTTAACCAGAGATAGATAGCTGGAAGCTTGGATCTGTGACCGGTAACTCTACAGTTACTATCTACGCAGATGGCTCAAAGATGGAAGGCGGTACGGGAGCAGGTATCTTCTCGAAAGATATGCAGATAAGACAGTGCTACCGAATCCCTGCTACTTACAGCGTCTTTCACGGCGAGATATATGCTATCGAGAAAGATGTCAACATTAAACAACAAAGTACAATTCGTCCTTCGAATATCACGATTTTTGTAGATAGGCCGCACTGAAAACAATTGAATCTAAATTTCAAGATACTCGCATCAATGATGAGCATCCAACATCATAAGGTCTCTCTTTGTTGGACATAGTACATTTCGAATACTTGAACATAGCAATATTGAAGGGAATGAACTAGCAGATGAGATGGCCTAGCAGATGAGATGGCCAGAAGAGGTTCTGAATTGCATACAGGAGAGGCCGACCTCTCAATACATACACCGATATGTAAACTGTTTAGGATAATAGAGGGAATCAATACGGTGACTAACAATTTATAAACTAACCGCGAAGACTGTAAGGTCGCTAGAATCTTATGGCCAAAGTTGGACAAAAATAAAACGAAAAGCCTTCAAGGTTTGAGCAAACCTGCAGTTCGTGTGCAGGGGCACTGTGCCATTGCGCCTATGCTCCAACGGTGGCGAGTTCCAACAAGTGGATTATACAGGAGTTGCCAAGATGAGGAGGAGGTAAAATCTATCAACCACTTCCTGGGTCTCTGTCCAGGACTTCAAACAAGCCTACTTTAATGTCTTGGGGATCCTTATTTTACTGGCTTGGAAGAGATAACGAAAGCAAACTTATCGAATCTCCTCAACTTCATCTGGAAAACCAAATGGTTTTACAAGGATAACTTAGGTTAGCAACTCGCATCTCCTGGTAAAATTTTTTAAGGGCATCCCAATGGGCAATATATGTCTCCGAGTAGAATTGCTGACAACTGTTAGCACGTGCCTTCCGAACATAACCTAACCTAGTGTGGGTTAAAATGTTCACACATATGCTCACTATAAAAATGTATATATCTCGTACAAATCATCCGAGTTATATGTAAATTGATCTCTTAAAAGAAATATTTTTAATAAGTACATGATTTTCGCCATCCATCGAGAATCTTAGATGGCACCTGGGCGCCATACCTACAACTACAAAATATGTATAGCGTAGCGATCCGAAACCTTGCATTTGTCAAGGGCGGAAACTAAACTAGGAGTGATAAATTGAATCGTTCTGTCTGCGTTATCCCAATTTTGTTGAACTGTGTCTAAAGATTCAGCTTCCATTTTGAGACAAATTTCTTCATCGAATTTATTCAAATTAAAATCAATGCAATTTTTAGCCGCTTTTGCTTCGTTTGCTAAAAGGATATTAACTTCAGTCATACTCCCTGTACGACCATTTTCTCTTTGTTTTCGAAAAATTCTAGTTTTGACTACATTTTCAATTCTACTTTAATATCTATATAAATTATTAAGTAGAAATGTATTATTTTTATTTTTTATTTATGTTTCTTGTAAATATTTTCGATTGCATTGTGCATGCCATCTAAAAGGTATGAAATAGAAAACAGAGCACAGTCGCTGAACTAATTATTGTGTTTTGCGCATAGTTTTTAACCGATTTTGCTCATCAGTATCTTATTAAAAAGATATTTTAATTATCTATCAAATGAGTATATATTAATAAGTGTTGAAACAAGTAACAAGGATAAAAAATGACCTTGAATTGAAAAATTACTGTTTTTTGTCCTGAAAGCCCAACTTTGCTCGAGTGGCGCAACGTCATTTTTAATCCTATTGCTCCAAAACTTTGGGAATATCATTTTTTTGGTCAATGGCATATTCCTAGGGGGTGCGCTCATTAAAAATCGCATTTTAGTTTTTCTGAGCCACCCT
>NW_024036069.1:0-2728 GCF_002237135.1 Teleopsis dalmanni
TATATTTGTTCGTATTTTATTTAACAATTATGTATCACAGTAAATGCTTGAACGCACCATTTTCGAGTAAGTTGTTGTGCTCGAGTCAAATGCTTGAAATACACGTACATTAAAATGATCAAAGCTTTCAACAGATGCATTTGTCGATTCCTATCATAGATTTAGCGAAATTTTTTGTACTGCAGCTAATATCAGTGAGGTCGAATATAAACGTGGACTTAAAACCGTCCACACAGATGCAGTATCCTCTTCGAGACTAAAGTTGTCAGACAACAAGGTTCTCAATAGGCCTCCGCCTAACATCTCTCTAGAAGAGCAACGTCTCCCCCGTGCAGCAAGAACTGTTCTAGCTGAATCGAGATCAGGGTGTAGCCAAGTGCTAAACAATTACTTGTCACACATAAACACGATTATGCCCAATGTGTGTCCAAACATGTAGAGTAACCCCATGACGACGCTCATATGATCTCCTGTTCTACAACGCAAACAAATCTATGTGCAATTGAGTTTTGGATTCACCCCATTGAAGTAGCCAGGTGTCCGTCTGGATCTAGGTTAATGTTCAATTAAATCCCATCCATCCAATCCACCACTTATCCTCATTCCTCCTCTCCATCACTCCCAACCACTACCCATCCACTTTCCCACTCATGTAATTATCTTGTATATACTTTCATGTTATCTGTTTAAGGTCTCAGCGGGTTACAACTACAGCAAGCTTCCAACAGCTCGAATAATATTTAAAGCCAATTTTATAAAGTTGGAAAACATTATTAAAATTACACATTATTTAATATATAATCTATAAATATAACAAATAAATTTTTTAATTCTGTACTTTAAGATATATCGAAAAAATATCAGAAAATCCATGTTGTCCATTATGTCACAAAGATATGTCCAATAACGAGGTAAATTTCACTCACTTGTTATAGCAATACAATATTAATATAAATTATTTTAAAGACTATGGACCTTACTACTGAATTATCTGATGAAATACTACATTTGCCAGATAATATAAGACGAGCGGAAAAGATTTTGAAAGAAAATCAGTTAAAATACGAAAACTTACTGCAGTTAAAGCCTGTCATTGAAAAGGTCGCAAAGCTAGAAAAGGATATACCTAAACGCAAGAAACAGTTAAATGATATTAAAGATAAATTGGCAGCATGTGCTATTGAATTAGATACTTTACAACAGCAAATTGCGGAACCAACTGCAAAAATGGATTTGGCTAACTCAATGTTAAGTGACATGACTATTTTGGATGAAGCTATTAAGGATGTTGCACGTTTTAAAGATGAACTACATAAATTAAAGGTTTGGTCATTTTAAAGTAAAAGATATTTATTTTTGATATATAATACTAAATTGCTAGTTACTAATGAATATTACTAATTACTAGACTAAATTACCGAGTGACTATAATCCAGATGATACTGTTTCTATAGAAAATCTTCAATTAGAAAAAACTACACTCTCGGCAGAATTGGAAAATGAACGAAAAAGTATAGAAAATATGCAACATTTATACGAAAAAGTAATGGAATCTTTGAATACCCTTCGCGAAAAAAAGAATACGTAAGTTTTCAGTATGAATTATAAAAGTTTAAAAATATTTAAAAACCTTAAAATCACTATATAAATCATATAACTTTTAGGTTAAAAGACGAACAGATAAAATTACAGGAAGGTGTACAGTCTTTGCCACAATTAAAAGATAGACAAATTGAACTTGTTAATCTAGTTGAAACGGTTAAAATCGAATTACAACAATCACAAGCGAAAGTTAATCCTTTGGGACAGAAGCTTAAAACTGCTATAGTTGAAAAAGCTAAATGCAAAGAATTGAATCGGAAAAAGTTGCAACAACTACAGTCAAAGTTGGAAAAGCATAAAAATCTGAATCAGGATATAAAAAGGTATATAAGAAAATGACTTTATTTAAATTTGGTGAATGAAAAACAATTTTATCTTAATCTAATTATAAATTTGTACATGCTAAATATCTTAATGAATAATATATTTTCAAATTAAAATAAGTTATAAATACTTCATAAGCTTTTTTCGAGTGTAGGTTTGAAATTGGGTTAAAATCATTTTAATATGCATTTATCGTATTTACTGACCGGACAAGACTCTCTTTAACGACAATAGTCGAAATTGTGAATCAGTGGAAGACGAAGGAAATGTTGATCATCTGCTCTGCCACTATCTGGCACTATCCAGATGTGTGTATCTACTACAGGTCTATCTTTTCCTAAATTTATATACGTCATCCGTAATGGAATCGCCAAAGATATTGCGCACTTTATTAAAACAAAACAATAGTTTTCTAGCCAAGACAAGTGTCGTTATTTTAGTTAGCCAATAACTCGATTGTCTGTCCGACATTGCATTAGAAATATTGACCGCTATATAAAAGTGGCACAATTATTCGGGATAATATATTTACAATGAGCATTTCACGTGCTATCATAACAAGACCCCACCTATTGAAGCCTAAGTGTGCTACATTTGTAGTTCTACCCCTATTGACGTCGCCCATCTATTTCCATGTCAAACGACTAATTTGAGTTCTACTGATATATTGTAGAATGATATGTTAAGATACTGTTATTTATTAAGATAATTGATTTCCTTATATGCACTCAGGCAAAAAAATTAAAATGTAAAAATTTCGTCTATTCAATTTCCTAGTTTTGGAAAGGTGAGCAAACACCTT
>NW_024036070.1:0-2727 GCF_002237135.1 Teleopsis dalmanni
ATAAATAAGATAATATGAATATGAGAATATGAATATAAGAATATAAATATGAATATTAATATGAGAATATAAATATGAGAAAACGAATATGAATATGTGAATATGAACATGAGAATATTAATATGAAAATATGAATATGAATATAAATAAGATAATATGAATATGAGAATATGAATATAAGAATATAAATATGAATATTAATATGAGAATATAAATATGAGAAAACGAATATGAATATGTGAATATGAACATGAGAATATGAATATGAAAATATGAATACGAAAATATGAATATGAGAATATGAATATGATAATATGAATATGAATATTAATAAGAGAATATGAATACGAGAATATGAATATTAATATGAAAATATGAATATGAGAAAACAAATATGAATATGTGAATATGAACATGAGAATATTAATATGAAAATATGAATATGAATATAAATAAGAGAATATGAATATGAGAATATGAATATAAGAATATAAATATGAATATTAAATGAATATGAATATGAATATGAATATGAATATGAATATGAATATGAATATGAATATGAATATGAATATGAATATGAATATGAATATGAATATGAATATGAATATGAATATGAATATGAATATGAATATGAATATGAATATGAATATGAATCTGAATATGAATATGAATCTGAATATGAATATGAATATGAATATGAATATGAATATGAATATGAATATGAATATGAATATGAATATGAATATGAATATGAATATGAATATGAATATGAAATGAATATGAAATATGAAGAATATGAATATGAATATGAATATGAATATTTATATATGTATATGAATATGAATATGAATATGAATATGAATATGAATATGAATATGAATATGAATATGAATATGAATATGAATATGAATCTGAATATGAATATGAATCTGAATATGAATATGAATATGAATATGAATATGAATATGAATATGAATATGAATATGAATATGAATATGAATATGAATATGACTATGAATATGACTATGAATATGAATATGAATATGAATATATGAATATGAATATAAATAAGATAATATGAATATGAGAATATGAATATAAGAATATAAATATGAATATTAATATGAGAATATAAATATGAGAAAACGAATATGAATATGTGAATATGAACATGAGAATATTAATATGAAAATATGAATATGAATATAAATAAGATAATATGAATATGAGAATATGAATATAAGAATATAAATATGAATATTAATATGAGAATATAAATATGAGAAAACGAATATGAATATGTGAATATGAACATGAGAATATGAATATGAAAATATGAATACGAAAATATGAATATGAGAATATGAATATGATAATATGAATATGAATATTAATAAGAGAATATGAATATGAGAATATGAATATTAATATGAAAATATGAATATGAGAAAACAAATATGAATATGTGAATATGAACATGAGAATATTAATATGAAAATATGAATATGAATATAAATAAGAGAATATGAATATGAGAATATGAATATAAGAATATAAATATGAATATTAATATGAGAACATAAATATATATGAATATGAATATGAATATGAATATGAATATGAATATGAATATGAATATGAATATGAATATGAATATGAATATGAATAGAATATGAATATGAATATGAATATGAATATGAATATGAATATGAATATGAATATGAATATGAATATGAATATGAATATGAATATGAATATGAATATGAATATGAATATGAATATGAATATGAATATGAATATGAATATGAATGTGAATATGAATATGAATATGAATATGAATATGAATATGAATAGAATATGAATATGAATATGAATATGAATATGAATATGAATATGAATATGAATATGAATATGAATATGAATATGAATATGAATATGAATATGAATATGATATGAATATGAATATGAATATGAATATGAATATGAATATGAATATGAATATGAATATGAATATGAATATGAATATGAATATGAATATGATTATTCAATAGGAATATGAATAAGAATATTCAATAAGAATATGAATGTGAATATGAAAATATGAATACGAATATGAAAATGTGAATATGAAAATATGAATATGAAAATATGAATATGATTATGATTATGTATATGAATATGAATATGAATATGAATATGAATATGAATATGAATATGAATATGAATATGAATATGAATATGAATATGAATATGAATATGAATATGAATATGAATATGAATATGAATATGAATATGAATATGAATATGAATATGAATATGAATATGAATATGAATATGAATATGAATATGAATATGAATATGAATATGAATATGAATATGAATATGAATATGAATATGAATAATGAATATGAATATGAATATGAATATGAATATGAATATGAATATGAATATGAATATGAATATGAATATGAATATGAATATGAATATGAAAATGAATAAGAATATGAATATGAATATGAATATGAATATGAATATGAATATGAATATGAATATGAATATGAATATGAATATGAATAGGAATATGAATATGAATATGAATATGAATACGAATATGAATATGAATATGAATACGAATAGGAATATGAATATGAATATGAATACGAATATGAATATGAATATGAATAGGAATATGAATATGAATATGAATATGAATATGAATATGAA
>NW_024036071.1:0-2725 GCF_002237135.1 Teleopsis dalmanni
TTGTTTGAGGTTCAACTTTAGAAATAAAGATTGTATATCAATTGTTGTGGTGCAAATTAATTAAAAAAAAAATAAATGAAATTTGTTTTAAGTTCATGGTTTGAAGAATAGATTATATATCATTTGTTTTAGTGCAGAAGAATGAAATATTAAAGGAAATTTGTTTGAGGTTCAACTTTAGAAATATGGATTGTATATCAATTATTTTGGTGCAAACTAATTAAAGAAGAAGTAAGTGAAATTTGTTTTAAGTTCATGTCTTGAAGAATAGATTATATATCATTTGTTTTAGTGCAGAAGAATGAAATATTAAAAGAAATTTGTTTGAGGTTCAACTTTTCAAATATAGATTGTATATCAATTGTTTTGGTGCAAACTAATTAAAGAAGGAGTAAGTGAAATTTATTCTAACTTCATGTTTTGAAGAAATATTATATATCAATTGTTTTGGTGCAAAATATATAAAGAAATTAAAGAAAATTTGTTTGAGGTCCAATTTTTGAAATATGGATTGTATATCAATTGTTGTGGTGCAAATTAATTAAAGAAAAAATAAATGAAATTTTTTTTAAGTTCATGTTTTGAAGAATAGATTATATATCATTTGTTTTAGTGCAGAAGAATGAAATATTAAAAGAAATTTGTTTGAGGTTCAACTTTTTAAATATAGATTGTATATCAATTGTTTTGGTGCAAACTAATTAAAGAAGGAGTAAGTGAAATTTATTCTAACTTCATGTTTTGAAGAAATATTATATATCAATTGTTTTGGTGCAAAATATATAAACTGATTAAAGGAAATTTGTTTGAGGTTCGAATTTAGAAATATGGATTGTATATCAATTGTTTTGGTGCAAATTAATTAAAGAAGGAGTAAGTGAAATTTGTTTTAAGTTCATGTTTTGAAGAATAGATTATATATCATTTGTTTTAGTGCAGAAGAATGAAATATTAAAGGATATTTGTTTGAAGACCAATTTTTGAAATATAGATTGTATATCGATTGTTTTGGTGCAAATTAATAGAAGAAAAAATAAATAAAATTTGCTTTAAGTTCAAGTTTTGAAGAGCAGATTAAATATCATTTGTTTTAGTGCATAAGAATGAAATATTAAAGGAATTGTGTTTGAAGTTCGACTTTTGAAATATAGACTGTATATCAATTGTTGTGGTGCAAATTAATTAAAGAAAAAATAAATGAAATTTTTTTTAAGTTCAAGTTTTGAAGAATAGATTATATATCATTTGTTTTAGTGCAGAAGAATGAAATGTTAAAAGAAATTTGTTCGATGTTCAACTTTAGAAATATGGATTGTATATCGACTGTTTTGGTGCAAATTAATAGAAGAAAAAATAAATAAAATTTGCTTTAAGTTCAAGTTTTGAAGAACAGATTAAATATCATTTGTTTTAGTGCAGCAGAATGAAATATTAAAGGATATTTGTTTGAGGTTCAACTTTTCAGATATAGATTGTATATCAATTGTTTTGGTGCAAACTAATTAAAGAAGGAGTAAGTGAAATTTATTCTAACTTCATGTTTTGAAGAAATATTATATATCAATTGGTTTGGTGCAAAATATATAAAGAAATTAAAGAAAATTAGTTTAAGGTCCAACTTTTGAAATATAGATTGTATATCAATTGTTTCGGTGCAAACTAATTAAAGAAAAAATAAACGAAATTTGTTTTAAGTTCAAGTTTTGAAAAATAGATTAAATATCATTTGTTTTAGTGCAGAAGAATGAAATATTAAAAAAAATTTGTTTGAGGTTCAACTTTACAAATATAGATTGTATATCAATTATTTTGGTGCAAACTAATTAAAGAAGAAGTAAGTGAAATTTATTTAACTTCATGTCTTGAAGAAATTTTATATATCAATTGTTTTGGAGCAAAATATATAAACAGATTAAAGGAAATTTAAGGAAGTTTAAGGTCCAACTTTTGAAATATAGATTGTATATCAATTGTTTCGGTGCAAATTAATTAAAGAAAAAATAAATGAAATTTGTTTTTAGTTCAAATTTTGAAAAATAGATTAAATATCATTTGTTTTAGTGTAAAAGAATGAAATATTAAAGGAAATTAGTTTGAGGTTCAACTTTTCAAATATAGATTGTATATCAATTGTTTTGGTGCAAACTAATTAAAGAAGGAGTAAGTGAAATTTATTCTAACTTCATGTTTTGAAGAAATATTATATATTATATATCAATTGTTTTGGAGCAAAATATATAAACAGATTAAAGGAAATTTAAGGAAGTTTAAGGTCCAACTTTTGAAATATAGATTGTATATCAATTGTTTTGGTGCAAATTAATTAAAGAAAAAATAAATGAAATTTGTTTTAAGTTCAAGTTTTGAAAAATAGATTAAATATCATTTGTTTTAGTGTAGAAGAATGAAATATTAAAGGAAATTAGTTTGAGGTTCAACTTTTCAAATATAGATTGTATATCAATTGTTTTGGTGCAAACTAATTAAAGAAGGAGTAAGTGAAATTTATTCTAACTTCATGTTTTGAAGAAATATTATATATTATATATCAATTGTTTTGGAGCAAAATATATAAACAGATTAAAGGAAATTTAAGGAAGTTTAAGGTCCAACTTTTGAAATATAGATTGTATATCAATTGTTTTGGTGCAAACTAATAAAAGAAGGAGTAAGTGAAATTTATTCTAACTTCATGTTTTGAAGAAATATTATATATCAATTGTTT
>NW_024036073.1:0-2720 GCF_002237135.1 Teleopsis dalmanni
ACTGTTTGTCCTTCAGGGACGAATTCATGATGCACCACACCACGAATATCGAAGAAAACAATCAGCATTGCCTTGATTTTCGAGCGACTTTGGCGTGGTTTTTTCGGTTTCGGCTCGTCTTTTCCTCTCCATTCCGATGATTGTTGGCTTGTTTGCATGTCGTACTCGTAGACCCATGTCTCGTCACCCGTTATGATGCGTTCCATGAAAGTTGGATCGGAATTGGCACGATCAAGCATGTCTAACGAGACCTGTCCACGATGGTGTTTTTGGAACAAATTGAGGTGAATCGGAAAAAGCCGAGCGTTGACACGTCGCATACACAAATTGTCCACCAAAATCAAACGAGCCATCTCACGACCGATGCCTAGCTCTCGTGCTATCTCTCTAACACTCACATGAGGATTTTTGAACACGATTTCCTTTGCCTTTTCAATGTTTTCGTCGGTGGTAGAGGTCGAAGGTCGTCCAGAACGCGGCATGTCTTCGACGGTCGTACGACAGTCCTGAAAGGCTTTGTACCACTCATAAACTTGAGTTTTCGATAAAACTGATTCCCCATAAGCCTTTTGTAGCATTCGCAACGATTCTGCACACGAAAATTCGTTCGAAACACAAAATTTGATGCAAACTCTTTGATCAATATTTTTTTCCATTGTTTTTTCGAAACGCACTTACGAGGTTGAACTGGTTTCAAACAGCTGCCGTAAACAAAATCTGACAGATCGCGCTCATTTTTGGCATAAGTAATTAAGGACAGGCTGCCAACTACAATAAACTTAAAATATCGAAAAATATACAGCGCGCGAATTTTAAATGAGAATTTCCGAAAACTTTTCGGTCACAATGTATATTAATTTGGACAAATTGTTATAGATAGAATAACAAATTTGAATATTAAATTTCATCAATCAAAAGAATAAATGACACATTTTTAAAGGTATATTGGAAATGATTAGTAAGCGAAATATTTGCGTTTTTAGAATAATATACAATAAAAACATAAAAATAGTAAAATATAATATTGTTACGAATTTCATCAGAGTAGCAATGAAATGTTTAAATATTATTAAATGTTATTTAAACATTACGTCAATGGATTTTTTTGACAAAAAGTTTAGTTTGGAAATTTGTTTGGTGTGAAGCTGTATTTTTATTAAATTGACTCCTAATAAATACTAGTTCTTTGTATTACACAAAATATATAAGTATAGTTTCTTCAATCCTAATAATTCGTTTCATTTTTTACAAAATCCTGAGATACGAATAATCACGCAGGCGATTACGTAACATTTGGTGTCAGAAGTGGGATTTTGTAAAATGATGAAATTGGAAGAATTGACTGTGGTTCAACTAAAAGAGGAGTTGGAGAAAGTGGGACTTGGCACAGGTGGTGCGAAAGCGGAACTGCAGTTGAGATATCCTGAGGAGTTGGAGGCTAATGGCATATATGTAGAAGAACACGAGTTCCTCGATGAAGAACCTGACACGAATAGTGAAATGATGGCAATCATGAACTCAATGATGCAGAAGCTTGAGAAAAATTCTGAAGAACAGGCGCACAGTTTACGTAAGTTGGACGAAAAGCTGGAACAACAATTTAGTGAAATCACGCAGACATTAGGAGAAAATTTTGTCGAATTAAAGATGGAGTTACAACAAGTCCAAAAAAAGTGCTCGAGAAGAAAGGACCCGATTGATCAGAATGTCCAGGTCTCAAAAGGTGAGACGGTTCAATTGGAACGCCATGCTGAGAGTAGGCAGGTAAGCGGGTCATCTTCAGCCATTTGTGAAACTGGTAGCGTTAAACTACAGGCACCGACGTTTGATGGGAGCGAGACTTTTGAAGTTTTCAAACTCAAATTTGAAATAGCGGCTGCAACAAATAATTGGAATATTGGTGAGAAAACGGAATCACTAATTATGGCACTAAAAGGTAGTGCGGCAGAAGTTTTAAAACAAATTCCACCCGAACAACATAAAAGCTATCAAGCTGTAATGGATACATTGGAGCGCAAGTACGGTAACGTTTCTATGGCTCCATTACACAGGGTAATACTGGAAGCAAGAGCTCCGCCTGTTGACGAGAGTCCTGGAGAGTACACTACCGACATTGAAGGGTTGTGTAACTTGATTTACATTGGCAGCTCTGGTGATAGTATGGTGAAGAGTAAAGTCGACACTTTAATAGACGGCATACGTGATCCGAAAACTAAGTGTCAGGTCGTAATGCTCTCAAAGGAGACATATTCTGAAACGGTTAGCGGTACTTTGACGTACGAAGCTGCCGGTATAATGTGTTGCTTGACAGCAAAAGTACGGAAAGTGGAAACTGGAGTGAAGGCAGGAAGAAAGACAAGAAGGAAGGCAAAAGGAAAGACAGAAGGGAAGTCAGGAAGTAAGACAAGAAAGAAGACAAGAAAGGAGGTAAAAAGAAATAGAGGAAAGAGAAGAAAAGAAAGAAGGATGAGAGAGAAGACAAGAGAGAAGATAAGAGGAAGAAGAAGATTAATTCAAATAATGAATAGGGAAAAAAGAAACAGAAGAAAGAGAAGAAAGAAAAGGAGGAAAGACTATTTCGGTTTAGGTAGTTATGATTTCGTGTTAATCGGCTTTGGTATAGCTGAATCAGTTGAAATTAACATCTGCTTGGACGAGCAAGAGTCCCCATATGTTATATATGTTGAAGGTATTCCATTTGAAGTAGATTTCACATGCGA
>NW_024036075.1:0-2719 GCF_002237135.1 Teleopsis dalmanni
ATATTAATTGTTTATTAATAATTATTATATTAATTTTTGTTTATTAATAAATAGTCTATTTGGTTGCTTGTTATGTCATATTTCGTTGCTTCTAACACCTGGATAACGAGGTGTTGTAATTTCGGCGTGAGTTCAGCACCTCCATAACCTTTGTGCCAACTATAGCTTGTGCAAAAGGATTTCTGAAGTTTATTCGATTACGCCATAGAGACAGATTTCTTAGGTTTTGATAAGTTCAAGGACCATATTTTAAAATTTATAAATGCATAAATAAAAAATATTAAGGAATTAATAAAAAATATTAATTATAAGAATAAATTCAAAATATCTTTAATAAATACTCCTCTGAATTTAAAAGTTGCAACATGTGCTGAGAACTGAATAAATCGCAGTTATATATATTATATCACATTGAAAGCATCATACATGTTTTATGCGAAGTTTATAAAAAAATTAAATTTAACTTACTGAGAATTAAATTTCATTATCGTGCTTTTATATAAATTTATATCGAAATAAATAATAATAATAATAAAATAATAACAATAATAAAAAAAGCACCTTGATGAAATATGATTCTCAGTTATTTGAATTCAATTTTTATACAAAATGTCGTATAAAACGTATGTTGTGTTTAATTTAATGTAATAAGTTCCCTGCATCATTCTGTTTATAACTCTTTTTTGGTATTCCCATGTCTCAAATAGTCCCTTTAAAGTGAAAATTGTAAGATAATTGTATTAATTGTTATGATACGAGAGTTCTAAAATGAAATTCAAAGTACACAATGGAGTATTTATGTAGGTGCGTACTACTAAGAAATCGTTATGACATGAGTTTGTTAGTGAAAATGTAATGATTTTTGTATAACGTATATTTAAGATTAGTAAATTTAATATTAATTTAATTATATTTCTTATAAATTTAAGCTGGCCTTTAAACTTTATTCAAAAATGATGTTTCTTAATTGTGATGCCTAGACATTGAGTCAAAGTACCGAAAGGAAAATGCTGTTTCTACGCGTAATCTGATAGAGGGTGGTCTAAATGTCACCACCCCGATACTGCAGAATGGCAAGGAGGTTGCTACATTCATACCCAAATATCAACAGTTGATTAAACCCTCAACAATTAGATAAAAATGCACTCAAACTGCAACAATAACAGTATATATTCCAGAAGAAATACCTACTAACGGAATAAATCGGTCGATGCGAATTGCATCCTGAAATGTACGGACTTTATATGAAAGTGGTAAACTTGCTGAACTTTGAAATGAGATGTTTAAATATAAAATTGATATTCTTGCCATCTAAGAGGAGGCTAGATGGAATTACAGCGGAGGTAGACCAGAAAACGAACATCATATGGAAGTAGTGGCAACTTTTATATTTAAGGAAATATATAGAGGTCTTATTGAATGGTTTCCAATAAACGAACGCATTATTATATTAAAATTTAAAACCAGGTCCCGCTAGCTTCTTTGAATAAACCGCTACGCGAGCATAATGAGGTACTTGTCAATGCGTTTGATCTTAAATTTCTTCTAAAGAACGGGGATTAATTCAGCCTTTATTCAAAAATTTTATTAAAACAATATTAAACAGAGTAAAAAAATTAAAGGATTCAGAAGATAAATACTTAATGACATTTGTAGGATTATTTTACACATTGCTCAAGAGATGGCAGCTATTATTTAACAAATAAAAATTTATTATTATTTATTATTATTTATTGATTCAAAAAAAAATTCATACAGCACTTACAAAAATGATAGAATTTTACTTAAAATCTAAATTGACAATAACATATTTGTTGTGTGTCAGATTGGCATACAAAAGAAGGTGCATAATATTAACATTATTATTTATATAAATTCTTCAATAATTAATTTTCTGTAACTCAAAACACTTTTCATAAAATTATACAGTTTATAAATATTGCTACCATTTAATAAGATTTTCACTTCTTCTTCAGACAGAAGTGCTTTATCAAAAAAACTACGCCTATGTTCTCTGAAAATTGGACATACACCAATAATATGACATATATTTTCTATTTCATGAAGATTACATATAGAACAATCACGATCAGATGTATTAAACTCTCTACCGTTCAGATTAAAAAGACCGCCTCTACATTTAAAAAGTAGGGTCGATATGTGCTGAGTGTTTTCGAAATAAAAATTATGCATAATGTCATATTCTAGCTGTGGGTACATGTCATGAGATCCCGACCTAGCATTCGTTACAAAAGAATCGTGTTCCCTCCGTTCATATAAAGTTATAATATTTTTGTGCAATAGTTTAAGGTCCATTCTCCTAAAACTGGTTATTGAAACACCCAGTTCTAAACACATATTTTCCCAATCTTTGGCCCAATATATACCTTTACTAATTATAAGTTCCGCTAATAGTCGAGGAAGCCTTGTGGGGGGGAGATTAAGAATTTTTCTTACATATGCGAAATGTATTGTAATATATCGTCGATTATTAACAGTGCAGGAAAAGCTATAGACCTACATATTTTTTCTTCTATCATTAAAAGTATCGCAGTCTAGCATTTGATGTCACACTATTGTGTTTAAATAGTAGTCTACAATCCAATCAATGATACGTGATAGAAAAACATAATATATTTATTTTCTTGATCACAATTTCTACAAGCCATATAATGAAGATGATCAAAGGCTCATCGATCAATTTGATCGTCAACTTCAA
>NW_024036076.1:0-2718 GCF_002237135.1 Teleopsis dalmanni
ATCTCTATCTCTATCTCTATCTCTATCTCTATTTATCTCTCTCTATCTCTTTCTATTTCTATCTCTATCTCTATCCCTATCTCAGTCTATCTTTATCTCTATCTCTATCGCTATCTCTATCTCTATCTCTATCTCTATCTCTATCTCTATCTCTATCTCTATCTCTATCTCTATCTCTATCTCTATCTCTATCTCTATCTTTATCTCTATCTCTATCTCTATCTCTATCTATCTCTATCTATCTCTATCTCTATTTCTATCTCTATCCTTATCTCTATCTCTATCTCTATCTCTATGTCCATCTCTGTCTCTATCTATCTCTATCTATCGCTACCTATCTTTATCTATCTCTGTCTCTATCTATCTCTATCTCTGTCTCTATCTATCCCTATCTATCTCTCTCTATCTCTTTCTATTTCTATCTCTATCCCTATCTCAATTTATCTCTATCTTTATCTTTATCTCTATCTCTATCTCTATCGCTATCTCTATCTTTATCTCTATCTCTATCTCTATCTCTATCTCTATCTCTATCTCTGTCTCTATCTCTATCTCTATCTCTATCTCTTTCTCTTTCTCTTTCTCTATCTCTATCTCTATCTCTATCTCTATCTATCTCTATCTCTATCTCTATCTTTATCCTTATCCCTATCTCTATCTCTATGTCCATCTCTGTCTCTGTCTCTATCTCTATCTCTATCTCTCTCTCTATTTCTATCTCTCTCTCTATTTCTATCTCTATCTCTAACTTTTTCTCTATCTCTCTCTCTCTCTCTATTTCTATTTCTACCTCCATCACTATCTCTATCTGTATCTCTATCGCTATGTCTATCTCTAACTCTATCTCTATCTCTATCGCTATCGCTATCTGTATCTCTATCTCTATCTCTATGTCTATCCCTATCCCTCTCTCTATCTCTATCTATACCTCTATCTCTATCTATCTCTATCTAAATGTCCATCTCTATCCCTATCCCTATCTCCATCTCTGTCTCTTTGTCCATCCATGTCTCTATCTCTATCTCTATCTCTATGTCTATCTCTATCTCTATCTCTCTCTCTCTCTCTCTCTCTCTCTCTCTATCTCTATCTCTATCCTTATCTCTATCTCTATCTCTATCTCTATCTCTATCTCTATCTCTATCTCTACCTCTATCTCTATCTCTATCTCTATCTCTATCTCTATCTCTATCTCTATCTCTATCTCTATCTCTATCTCTGTCTCTGTCTCTATCTCTATCTCTATATCTATCTCTATATCTATCTCTATCTCTATCTCTATCTCTATCCCTATCTCTATCTCTATCCCTATCTCTATCTCTATCTCTGTCTCTATCGCTATCTCTATCTCTATCTCTATCTCTATCTCTATCTCTATCTTTATCTCTATCTCTATCTCTATCTATCTCTATCTGTATTTCTATTTCTATCTCTATTTCTATCTCTATCCTTATCTCTATCTCTATCTCTATGTCCATCTCTGTCTCTATCTATCTCTATCTATCGCTACCTATCTTTATCTATCTCTGTCTCTATCTATCTCTATCTCTGTCTCTATCTATCCCTATCTATCTCTCTCTATCTCTTTCTATTTCTATCTCTATCCCTATCTCAATTTATCTCTATCTTTATCTCTATCTCTATCTCTATCGCTATCTCTATCTTTATCTCTATCTCTATTCTTCTCTATCGCATCTGTAATCTCTATTTCCATATCTTTTTTTATCTCTATCTATTGCTTTCTATTTCTATTCTATCTCTATTATCCCTACTCTACTCTAAAGTCCTCTCTGTGTTCTGTCTCTATCTCTATCTCTATCGCTATCGCTATCTGTATCTCTATCTCTATCTCTATGTCTATCCCTATCCCTCTCTCTATCTCTATCTCTACCTCTATCTCTATCTATCTCTATCTAAATGTCCATCTCTATCCCTATCCCTATCTCCATCTCTGTCTCTTTGTCCATCCATGTCTCTATCTCTATCTCTATCTCTATGTCTATCTCTATCTCTATCTCTCTCTCTCTCTCTCTCTCTCTCTCTCTATCTCTATCTCTATCCTTATCTCTATCTCTATCTCTATCTCTATCTCTATCTCTATCTCTATCTCTACCTCTATCTCTATCTCTATCTCTATCTCTATCTCTATCTCTATCTCTATCTCTATCTCTATCTCTATCTCTGTCTCTGTCTCTATCTCTATCTCTATATCTATCTCTATATCTATCTCTATCTCTATCTCTATCTCTATCCCTATCTCTATCTCTATCCCTATCTCTATCTCTATCTCTGTCTCTATCGCTATCTCTATCTCTATCTCTATCTCTATCTCTATCTCTATCTTTATCTCTATCTCTATCTCTATCTATCTCTATCTGTATTTCTATTTCTATCTCTATTTCTATCTCTATCCTTATCTCTATCTCTATCTCTATGTCCATCTCTGTCTCTATCTATCTCTATCTATCGCTACCTATCTTTATCTATCTCTGTCTCTATCTATCTCTATCTCTGTCTCTATCTATCCCTATCTATCTCTCTCTATCTCTTTCTATTTCTATCTCTATCCCTATCTCAATTTATCTCTATCTTTATCTCTATCTCTATCTCTATCGCTATCTCTATCTTTATCTCTATCTCTATCTCTATCTCTGTCTCTATCTCTATCTCTATCTCTATCTCTATCTCTATCTCTATCTCTATCTCTATCTCTATCTC
>NW_024036077.1:0-2718 GCF_002237135.1 Teleopsis dalmanni
TGACCGAAAAGCTTTCGGAAATTCTCATTTAAAATTCGCGCGCTGTATATTTTCCGATATTTTAAGTTTATGTAGTTTGGCAGCACTGTCCTTAATTACTATGCCAAAATGAGCGCGATCTGTCAGACAGTTCGTTTACGGCAGCTGTTGAAACCAGTTCACCTCAGTAGGGCGTTGCGAAAAAAACAATGGAAAAAAATATTGAACAAAGAGTTTGCATCAAATTTTGTGTTTCGAACGAAATTTCGTGTGCAGAATCGTTGCGAATGCTACAAAAGGCTTATGGGGAATCAGTTTTATCGAAAACTCAAGTTTATGAGTGGTACAAAGCCTTCCAGGACGGTCGTACGACCGTCGAAGACATTTCGCAACGCACTACTGAGGGGAACTGGTTTCAACAGCTGCCGTAAACGAACTGTCTGACAGATCGAGCTCATTTTTGGCATAGTAATTAAGGACAGTGCTGCCAAACTACATAAACTTAAAATATCGAAAAATATACAGCGCGCGAATTTTAAATGAGAATTTCCGAAAACTTTTCAGTCTTAATGTATATCCATATATTAGTTACAATAGAATCTAAATAAACGGTGAACATTAATCTTTTACTCAAGAAATTTATCCATAAATTAAATGATGAAAAACAATATACATTGTATAAAACATATGCATATAACCGATACATGTGATTTACTTCACTAGACTATAAACCAGAAATGTTCCTAATATGTGATTTGTTTTAGGGAATTCGTTTATATTTTATAAACGTGATTTGTTTCACTAAACTATCCAGAAGTATTGTTCATGACATGTGATCCGGATCAGCGAAATTGTGGTCTATCCATAAATGTTATTTATTTCACTAGACTATGAAGCAAGAATGTTCATAATATGTAATCGGGATTAGC
Organism: Teleopsis dalmanni; assembly: GCF_002237135.1. NCBI lineage: Eukaryota > Metazoa > Arthropoda > Insecta > Diptera > Diopsidae > Teleopsis > Teleopsis dalmanni. The sequence goes on from NW_024036077.1 coordinate 909, forward strand.
GAAATTGTGGTCGATCCATAAACGTTTTTTATTTCACAAGACTATGGAGCAAGAACGTTCATAACATGTAATCGGGATTAGCGAATCTGTGATCGATCCATAAATGTTATTTATTTTACTAGACTATTAAACAGAAATGTTTATAAAGTGTAATCCGGATTAACGCATCAGCAGTCGATACGGATTAGAAGAAACACAATGTATATTTTAGATTTTCTAACTTTATACAGACTACGAGGGAATCCAAATTATATATTTAATATATGTAGAGCACCTGAACTTATCAGAATTTTGTGTTAAGATTTGTACTGAAAGCTCCATGGTATATCAGAAATGAAGAAATACATAAAGATTTACTTATACGAAAGTATAACAAAGACTGAGTGCTAAAATTATTTGATTCTGTGGATGCCCATACTATGGTATTTCAGAAAACCACTCTAAGAAGATATATAGAAGTCCAAACTATACTTTGGCAAAATCAACTGAATACTCATTATTAGAATTCAATCGAGCTCTTGTTACAGTCGATCACCCAAATGGTCGCAGATACTATTGAGTAAAGGTGCATTAGACACTAACTCGGGTTTTATTAAGCAAAGAAGAAGAAATGTAGAAATGAAGTCCATTAATAAAAAATGTTAGAAAAAAAATGAAAGAATTATTTTGATAATGACTTGTATGTTTTGACGGTTAGCACTTTGGGCATGGGAAGAGTTGGAAGCTATTCATGAGATATTTGTTCATATCTTAAATATACCTCTCATAAATTTATTAACATTTTATTGAGTGAAGAAACAAAAAATGAGTTCTGTATACAATCATTTGTTTGTTTTCGTGAAAGTTTGTAGAAGTCTTCGGTATATTTTGGCAAACCAACCGTCGAAAAAACATCATCCTCCGCCACGACAATGCGAGCCTTCATACATTTGATCAAACAAAAGAGTTTTTGAGTACTCAAAACATTGAATTGATGGGTCATACGCATTACAATCCTGATTTGGCACGAAATGACTTTTTCTTCTTTCCAAACATTAGGAACAAAATGCATGACGAGTGTTTTTCTATGTCTGAATAGGTAATTGAGACATTTAAAATTCTGGTTTGGAGAAACCAATTTTAGAGTAGGAAAATTGTTTCGAATATTGTTCTAAGCGAATGCAAAAATTTATTGATCATTATGAAAAATACTTTGAAAAACAATAAAACCATTTTCACTAATTAACTAATGTGTTTTCTTTGTTAGGCACAAGATTTAAAAGGCTGCCCTAGTAGTTCTCTAGCTTATTGGTGCTTAATAAACACTAATTAGTTCACAATTTAATACAAGACAGAAATTGGAAACCAACTCTATGTTTACATCCAAAATTTCTAGTCTGGATTTTCACAAACTATAAATTTAATTTAATATTTAGAAACCTCAAATATTACTTGATTAAATGTGTTCGCAGCTATTTACTAGAGTCAAGGATATAACTCAGCATGTGATAATTAGATTTCTATTATCTCTTGGTCTTTACTGCAGTATTACTTATTCGCTTGAATTGGAAAAACCACATTTGTGCAGTTCATATTTGCAGCTATAATTGGCTATGTTTCAGTAAAAGCTTAATGTTTTAATTATATGCAGCTATAAGTACTTAATACCGTCATTTATTAGTATAATAATACCTAAGCACTATCATAACTCTGTTGTTATTTAGTTCATATGTGTAATATTTTTTGATTAAAATTTTATGAAATACGTTTTCAGTCGAATGAATTGAAATCAGTAACATAAAAATTTTCGATTTTAAAGTAAGAGAGGTAA
>NW_024036078.1:0-2717 GCF_002237135.1 Teleopsis dalmanni
CGTAAAACAATCACAAATAAAACTAAGGTTCCTTAGGTTGTATTGGTTACTCAATAAAAGTTCAAGATTACAGCTTGCTCATAAAGTTCTGTTATATAAAACTACGATTAAGCCTATATGGACTTACGGGGCCCAACTTTGGGGTAAAGCCAGCGCGTCAAATATAGATATTTTACAGCGCATTCAGTCAAAAATACTTCCTTCAATAACAGGAGCACCCTGGTTCCTCAGAAATTTCCACATACATATGGACCTTCAAGTGCCTCTAGTCAAACACGAGCTAACCCTCCTACGGCAAAAATATGCAGTAAAATAATGGTGCATCCAAACCCACTCGCTCAATATCTTGCCAGAATGGGAAGTATATCCCGTCTCAAAAGATCGGATTTACCGGTATACTTTTAATGAATCTTAAATGTATAACTACAACCAGTTAAAAAATTATAAATTTTATATTATAAAATTTTATATTACTTTCATAATGTTTTTTTTCTTTTTACAAAGTTTTCCTTTTTTTTTTAAAGTTTTGTATTATTAAATTATAATTTTACGTTTTAAACAAGGAAAGTTTATGTAGTGACATAAACTTTGAATGAATATTGTTGGAGCACGGTGCTTTGGTAGATCTAGCAAGTTGAGTTTGTAAGCATTTTAACATGTGTACGAATAATGTAGAGCAAGATCAATACCAGTTTTGAGTCATTTCTTTTACTCATTTGAGCTTTCAGCTCTTGACATTCGCACTCAATTATTCGTACGCATGTTAATTTGCAACTTGAATTCTATTGTAATATAAAAAGCCTTTTTTGTTCTCTTTGAAAAGTGTGTAAAGAAAGACAGTCTGTGCGCTAAAATTAAACAGTAATGTTTTATAAATAGTTAAAAAAAAAAATAAAATATATATAATATGAATTGTTACGTGTGTAATTAAGTAAATAAATCGTAAACTACAATAATTTGAACAAAATTTGTATTAATTTTTTAAAGCAATTTATTTAAGTGAATAAATTAGCATCACCTCGTAAAAGACATTGTTAGTATTTGATAAAATATAAGTAATAATTATTGTAAAGAAAAAGACTAATACTCAAAACATCATAAAAAAGCTTATGATTAAACATTGGCGACCGTGACAGGACACTAATATGAAAATAATATTCGAACGTTTTAAAAATGGTCATAAGTACTAATCAAAGATCAACGCTTTAAGTGCCGTGTAACAAATTTTCTAATAAGAAAAGTTCTTACTTAAAACAACAAATAACAGACATAAAAAATAAAACACTTCAAGGTGTGTATAATAACAAAGATAAACTTTAGACAAAAAGTGTTAATTTAAATGTTAAAAATAAATTCTAATTTTGTTTATAAATATATAATAAAAAATTATTTAAAAAAATAATATTTGCAAATTAATAAAATTGCTAATTTCAAACGGAATTTCTAAACTTAACGTTAATTAATGGTCGTGGTTACCGCGTGGTAAATAAAACGTTACCGCGTGGTAAAATAAACGTTATTCGAGTGTCGAGGTTCGGTAATATGCGGACAATAACCGCTACTCTATGCACAATTATTTAAGTGCATGTGCTTAGAACTTTCGCTTTCGTTCACATTATTCGGTCAACCGATTAATTAATCGTTGTCGCACAATTATTTAAGTGCATGTGCTTAGAACTTTCGCTTTCGTTCACATTATTCGGTCAACCGATTAATTAATCGTTGTCGCACAATTGTTTAAGTGCATGTGCTTAGAACTTTCGCTTTCGTTCGCATCATTCGGTCAACCGATTAATTAATCGTTGTCGCACAATTATTTAAGTGCATGTGCTTAGAACTTTCGCTTTCGTTCGCATCATTCAGTCAACCGATTAATTATCGTTGTAGCACAACTATTTATGCGCAAGTGCTTAGTGACTTTCGAATTTGTGCACTATTTCGGTATCGTGTCGTGATAATATCTATTAGACTTTCGGAGAGTGTAATTATTTTGACTCATCAATAATTTATTAAATCGAGATGACAACACCCAACACAAGCCAGACGGCCATGTCAGAATTGGCAGAATTCAAACAGCAAAGGGCCTCATCCAAAGCGAGTATCAGTAGGATTAAAGGGTTGATCGAAACCCACATAAAGGGGACTGGAAATTATTGTCACAGCCGGAATTAAAATGTAGGCAAGGTATCCTAGATTCTTACTTTAAACAGGTCTTATCATTTCAGACATCAATTGAGAAACTAGATGCTACCGATACGTGCAGAGCTGACTTAGAGGAGCTTTATATTTCAACAAAAATTTCCATATCTTCGCAGCTGAATGATGAAGCTAATAATTCTACAATGATGGACAACACAGCATTGATACCTCCTGTGAGTAAGAAGTTGCCACATTTGAAATTACCCACGTTCAGTGGTAAGTACTCCGAATACAAGAACTTCATCAATTCTTTCGTCCAAATTATTGATCGAGAAGCGTGTCTAACCAACATCGAAAAATTTAACCATTTACGAAATTGTCTAACGGGCCAAGCATTAGAAACAGTGCAGGCATTCCCCATTTGTAATGAAAATTATCCGAAGGCTTTAGAGCGACTTAAAACACGGTATGACAACAGTACGCTGATTTTCTTAGAAAACATTACAGCTTTATTTGATTTGCCAGTGGTTTCGGATCAGTCTAGCCACCAACTTCGCAGCCTAATCGATAATGTGTCT
>NW_024036079.1:0-2717 GCF_002237135.1 Teleopsis dalmanni
AAAATATGAATATGAAAATATGAATATGAGAATATGAATATGATAATATGAATATGAATATTAATAAGAGAATATGAATATGAGAATATGAATATTAATATGAAAATATGAATATGAGAAAACGAATATGAATATGTGAATATGAACATGAGATTATTAATATGAAAATATGAATATGAATATAAATAAGAGAATATGAATATGAGAATATGAATATAAGAATATAAATATGAATATTAATATGAGAATATAAATATGAGAAAACGAATATGAATATGTGAATATGAACATGAGAATATTAATATGAAAATATGAATATGAATATAAATAAGATAATATGAATATGAGAATATGAATATAAGAATATGAATATGAATATTAATAGAAGAATATGAATATGAGAAAACGAATATGAATATGTGAATATGAACATGAGAATATGAATATGAAAATATGAATATGAATATAAATAAGAGAATATGACTATAAGAATATAAACATGAATATTAATATGAGAATATAAATATGAGAAAACGAATATGAATATGTGAATATGAACATGAGAATATTAATATGAAAATATGAATATGAATATAAATAAGATAATATGAATATGAGAATATGAATATAAGAATATAAATATGAATATTAATATGAGAATATAAATATGAGAAAACGAATATGAATATGTGAATATGAACATGAGAATATGAATATGAAAATATGAATATGAAAATATGAATATGAGAATATGAATATGATAATATGAATATGAATATTAATAAGAGAATATGAATATGAGAATATGAATATTAATATGAAAATATGAATATGAGAAAACGAATATGAATATGTGAATATGAACATGAGATTATTAATATGAAAATATGAATATGAATATAAATAAGAGAATATGAATATGAGAATATGAATATAAGAATATAAATATGAATATTAATATGAGAATATAAATATGAGAAAACGAATATGAATATGTGAATATGAACATGAGAATATTAATATGAAAATATGAATATGAATATAAATAAGATAATATGAATATGAGAATATGAATATAAGAATATGAATATGAATATTAATAGAAGAATATGAATATGAGAAAACGAATATGAATATGTGAATATGAACATGAGAATATGAATATGAAAATATGAATATGAATATAAATAAGAGAATATGACTATAAGAATATAAACATGAATATTAATATGAGAATATAAATATGAGAAAACGAATATGAATATGTGAATATGAACATGAGAATATTAATATGAAAATGAATATGAATATGGATATGAATATGAATATGAATATGAATATGAATATGAATATGGATATGGATATGAATATGAATATGAATATGAATATGAATATGAATATGAATATGAATATGAATATGAATATGAATATGAATATGAATATGAATCTGAATATGAATATGAATCTGAATATGAATATGAATATGAATATGAATATGAATATGAATATGAATATGAATATGAATATGAATATGAATATGAATATGACTATGAATATGACTATGAATATGAATATGAATATGAATATGAATATGAATATTAATATGAATATGAATATGAATATAAATAAGAATATGAATATGAGAATATGAATATAAGAATATGAATATGAATATTAATAGAAGAATATGAATATGAGAAAACGAATATGAATATGTGAATATGAACATGAGAATATGAATATGAAAATATGAATATGAAAATATGAATATGAGAATATGAATATGATAATATGAATATGAATATTAATAAGAGAATATGAATACGAGAATATGAATATTAATATGAGAATATGAATATGAGAAAACGAATTTGAATATGTGAATATGAACATGAGAATATTAATATGAAAATATGAATATGAATATAAATAAGATAATATGAATATGAGAATATGAATATAAGAATATAAATATGAATATTAATATGAGAATATAAATATGAGAAAACGAATATGAATATGTGAATATGAACATGAGAATATGAATATGAAAATATGAATATGAAAATATGAATATGAGAATATGAATATGATAATATGAATATGAATATTAATAAGAGAATATGAATATGAGAATATGAATATTAATATGAAAATATGAATATGAGAAAACGAATATGAATATGTGAATATGAACATGAGATTATTAATATGAAAATATGAATATGAATATAAATAAGAGAATATGAATATGAGAATATGAATATAAGAATATAAATATGAATATTAATATGAGAATATAAATATGAGAAAACGAATATGAATATGTGAATATGAACATGAGAATATTAATATGAAAATATGAATATGAATATAAATAAGATAATATGAATATGAGAATATGAATATAAGAATATGAATATGAATATTAATAGAAGAATATGAATATGAGAAAACGAATATGAATATGTGAATATGAACATGAGAATATGAATATGAAAATATGAATATGAATATAAATAAGAGAATATGACTATAAGAATATAAACATGAATATTAATATGAGAATATAAATATGAGAAAACGAATATGAATATGTGAATATGAACATGAGAATATTAATATGAAAATATGAATATGGGAGTATATGAATATGAATATGAATATGAATATGAATATGAATATGAATATGAATATGAATATGAATATGAATATGA
>NW_024036080.1:0-2716 GCF_002237135.1 Teleopsis dalmanni
CCCACTTGCAAGTATAAAACAGTATTTTCTCCTTCATAAGTGCAAGTAACCGATATTTTGGCATATATATTTCCAAAATTAGACGAAGTAAGATAACCATGTCCTCCACAGGCAAGCCGTAAACGCTCGATACCAGCTGTGGCATCATATGATGATGAAGCTTTCAATGTGCAAGCCAATGCATGCAATTCCTCCAGACGAGAAAAATCATTTTTCTTAATGGCAACACTGGTATCTTGAAAATATTGATTTAGTTTTGATGCCGATAAATTGTAAGCAATAGCAGTTGCTATTTCCGGAAACAATTTATGTTGCTGAGTAACATGGTCTAAAATTTGTGGTTCAGGTTCACTATATTTCAAATATTATCAGTTAATTTGGCAATAATGATTTCAGTAGAAAGTATTCAAACTTACTCAGGATTTATTGGACTTTGACGTCTAACGGCTGAGTAACGAGTTGCTATAGTTGCAGCGAGTGCTAAATGATAGCTGGTATTTAATACAATCACGCAGCGTACATATACCATTGGCAAATAAGCTAATTGACTTTTAGGACTTTGTATAAATGTTCCATCAGATAATACTTTCGAATTTTTCATCAACATATTTGTGCGCGGAATACGAACATTTTTAAGACCCAAAAATCCGTTGTTAACTCCATTGAAACCAATTTTCTTACCAATATCACCAATATCAATACCTGGTAAAGGCATATGAGTCTTTTCATCGCGTACTTGCAATAAAAACATTTGTATGCCTTTAGATTCATTATTAATATAAAGCTGAGCAACAACTATACAATAATTGACGGACTGACCCACTAGAAAACATTTTGAGTATATACAGTAAAAATTAAGAACTTTAAACTATCAGTTACTTACAACCCCCTGGCCACCATTTATATGAAGACAAAGTTGGAGTGTTTAAAATGAATTCATCTGTTTTTCGATTATAATCGGCTCTAGTTTCTAGTCCTTTTAAATTGGTACCATGTCCCAATTCAGTTTGGGCATATGTACCAATAATCTCAAAGTTATCTGCACGCTTACCAAACTTCTGATACAATTCATCAGTACCGTGAGACTTAAGAGCAGGTGTAAACATTACAATATGCACTGTGAATGTATTGCCGAGCGGCATAAGAGATTCGGACAGCGGTCCTAACATTAAAGCCCTATAAATATTTTAATACAGACATAATCGTAAAGTGACAATTTTTTAAATCTTACGGATAAATTTCATTGCCATCAGGATTCAATTTGTTCTGCAATTTTTTCAGTTTTTCTGCTGCTTTAATACAATCATTTAATGCTTTAGTGTATAAGTCCTCGTAAGGTAAATATTCATAAATATGAAGATCGTCAGCATCTGATAGCAATTCCTTTTCTTAAATATTCACAAAATTATATATACATAAAAGACAGTTTTTGTTAAAATAGTTATATGGTAACATGCTTATTGCCCTATATTTTTTACTACATAATTTTATACATGTATTCTCTACTCTCTCTTATTTAGAAATTTTTTAAAAAACATTTCTAATTTAAAATTTATTTAATGTTTTTGCGTTATCAATTAAATAAAATTTTATTAACAGTCATTAATTTTATGTGTTATAAAAAGTTAGTATAATCTGTTGAAAAAATTCCTAACAATTCATTATGAGCCATTTATAACGTTCATATACGTAGAGTTATTAATAAGTAACCTACATGCAATTTGAAGTAGTCACTGTTATTTTGTAATTGCAATAAATTCATGCTTTTTTTATGAACCTTAATTACTTTAATTATAATTTACATTTTACATTATCAGACTCAATCTTGTGTTACATTGAAACTTCGGTAGAACGAGGTGACAGATCATTTGAGGTCAGATTTGCATTGCAGAAATGATCATTAATAGCATAGTTGAATCAATTTTATAGAACCAATGCTAACATATAGTAGAATATATTTTCTAACGTGTATTCTATTAAATTTTAAACATAAATTTCACTTCACTAATTTATTTGCTTTTTATCAGAGAAAGTTTAATAAATTGTACGAAACTTGTTCATCCTATGGACTTTAAGTGCCCATAACTTAAATGCCACACTTAAATAAGTGTTAATTAGTTAAATTTTTGCATGTCCTTTGAACTTTCTGTGCCAACCTCTGATCTCTGTACTTGTATACACTCTTGATATAATTTTGGAAACACGTATTTTCCAATTAAGTATCAATAAAATGATAACATAAGTCTTAAAATTATATATATAATTTTCGTTCCTTCCCTTTTAATGTAGGGGAAGATTAAAGATATATATATATACATTATATTGTCTATATATATTATTTAAAACATATAACAAGTTTTCACAACAAAAATCTAAATGTTACAAAGGATCCATAAGGCAGTTACGCAAATCCAGACGCCTTACCAAAGAAACGTTTCATTTGCAATTGATTTTCACCCTGCCAAATCACGGCGGCGAGTTCTTCACTGTCGAAACTAGCATTTTGACGTTCTTTTAACAAATCGACATTAATCGATTTTCCAATCGACATTTTCACCTATTTTAACTTCAATAAATAAAGAAAAGAAAATTACAATGCGATCAAACAACCGTCACGAATCCACACAACTTGCAGACATAACCAACAGACCTGCTCGGAATTCAATTTATATAGGTATTTATAATTTATATACAAAAAAATATTACGAGCTTATAA
>NW_024036082.1:0-2713 GCF_002237135.1 Teleopsis dalmanni
CAGAAAGTTTTATTTATCTAGCAAAACCTAATTTAATCTAGCAAATTTTGTGAAATATATTTAATTTTTTTATAAGTATTAAAGTGATGGTATTATTTTCTGCTAAATTCATGACCTCTATTTTTTAAGGATTATGTACTTTTACACTGCAAATTTAGAGACACTATTTTCTTTTAAATTATGTTATTATGAAACAATTTATGATTATTTTTATATTTTTATTTATTTCTGTTACAACACTAGATGATTTTTTTGGATAATTGTTTGCATTTGACGAAATCACTCAAGCTCCGTGACTGCTATTTAAATTTAACATCATTAATAATTAATTTAATATCATGCTGTGACATGACCATTATTAAGTAAGTCAGCTATAAAATAAGCTTACGGTAAGAGAGCTAGTATCAGCGGACTCTTACATTGCTTTTTATACCTATTTTTTCCAGCAATCGAGCCATGTTGTAAGCACAATTCCCTATTGAATTTTATTTTTAAATGTACACAATAAATCCATAGTCCGATGTGGTTTAGAATTGAATTCTTGCATTGTGAATAGATTCAAATATTCCTCTATGCAGAATTCCTTTCAACAAAATAGAATAAATTATTTAACAGAGTGAAGGATTAAAAAAAATATTAAAAATAGTTTCTATTGAACATACATTATTTTTTTACCATCCTATTATGTTCTATTGATGTTCTATTAATATATGTTGTATTATACTGAACTATCGAAATGAAAAATTTTCAATTTAAATTTTTCAACTTATGTCTACATGTAAATATGTTTACTTTAAAAAACGATTGTTGATATGTGCATACTTGTTTGGTCTATTGTGGTAATGTTAGTTTTATTTAATGTAAAAAAATTTATAAAACACAATGAAGAATTTTAAAAATCATATGCATTCTAAGCCACATTTTATTCAACAATCGATTCGTTTCTCCGTATATGTCAAGTCCTTTTATGTATAGATTGAAATAACTTCAATAGAAATAAATACATTAATATAAATACAATTTTTTTTTTTTATTTAACGTGTTTATAAATTGTATATTTCAAATAAGAATTCCCGTAATTTTACTGGAGGTTGAAAACATTTGCAAAGGAATTCATTTCTCATTATTGTTTAAACTTGCTTTATACAAATGAATTTACATCTCAATTCTAAATTATTTTGAAATCATGAAAATTTCTTTTTAATATTTATGAATTTTGTTTATATATACCTTACTATATACGACATGAAATAAAAACCGTTGATAATAAATTCATGAAAAAATCTTCTAAGTTTGTATATAAAAGTGTTAGTGACAATAACCTTAAAAATTTAAATGCTACGCATAAATTTATTTACCTCAAAACTATTACGAAGAAAATATTCTAAACTAAATGACCTTTTACTTAACGAATAGGAAAAGGAAGCTTTAGCTTGTCTAGAAGTAGGTAATATACTTGAAAGGAATATATATATACTATCGGATAGTCAAGCTGCTTTAAAGTCCTTGAGTTCTGTCCAATTCACATCTAGGACGGTCCTTGACTGATACACATCTCTAAATGAGATGTCGACGCAGTTCAATATTTCTCTAATCTGGGTTCCCGGTTATAGGGATATTTACGGCAATTGTAAAGCAGACGAGCTAGCCAGACGTGGTGCTTCAGGGAACCACTCGGAACACCTAAACAATCTGGGCATATCGTTGACTTCATGCAAATTGATTTTGAGTTCTTCCTGTGCCGAACTTTTTAACAAAAGATGGGAAGAATCTGCGATATGCAGGCATCTGTATGCAATGTGGCCACAGACCAACAATAGAAAATCGAAATCTCTCTTAGAGTTGTCCCGTAGAGATATCAGTCTTGTAGTAGGTTTACTAACAGGTCATTGTATTCTAGGTAATCTTGCTAGGAGACTGAATCTACCGTTCAACCATTTTTGCCGCAGTTGTGGTGAGGATGACGAAAGTGCCTCTCACCTGCTTTCTTCGTGTCCGGCACATGCACGGCGTCGCCTTATATTTTTGGGGGCTTTCTTTTTTGAGGATCTTGACGATCTTCGAGAACTCCCTCTATGTAGCATCGTTAGCTTTGTTAAAGGTTCTGGGTGGTTTTAGCCCATGGGTTCTAAATAATACGGTATCACAATGGACCTATGGGCCTAAGTGGATCTCCCTGGGATCGCCGGTTTAACCTAACCTAACGAATAGGAATAAAATCATGCTAAAATTTAATTAACGGCAGGCATATTTAAATCTATCGTTACAGTTTAGACTGTGAAAGGAACAATTTCCATAGTCAGCTTTAATTAAAGGCAGCATCGATTATAATATTCGGAGTTAAATATTTCTTAGCAATCACTTGGTACACTTTTAGTTGATAGTTTGTATAAAACGCGTAGTCTTCAGTGACCCTACATCCAAACAACACATCTTAACTCCTGATGAGATATGGGTGTAAGCATACATTGAGTATACAAATCAATAATAATGATATTGAATGAATGAATGAAGCATAGAAGATGCGGTGAAACTCAAAAATGATCTTTTAAAGATATTTGAAGTTCAAGGTTATGTTTACTGTTTTTTTCAAACTGACCTGGCTTATGCAGAAAGTCAAATAGTCACTAAACAATTGACGTTATGAAACATTTGCTGTAGAGTTTTCATTGTAAAAGGTCAGATTAAAAGAAGAATAATAGTTGGATATTTT
>NW_024036083.1:0-2711 GCF_002237135.1 Teleopsis dalmanni
CTTTTTAATTAAAGCAGTTATTGAATCTAGTCTGCACTTTATATAATTTTTCAGTTTAATTTTCAACTGAGAATGAATTGCAAATTCAATATTATTATCTATTATTTGCTTTAAAATTTTAACCAACAAAGACAAGAAGCTTACCTTAACCTATCTTTATTTCGCATTTTATTGCAGTGCTCTCTGTTATAAGTTTTTACTGGTCTTTTGGAAACGCGAAACTAGTAAAAATTGTTGCAAATTTTAAATATGGTCACCTAACAATGTTATGATGTTCATACTATGCTTATCTTCTTCTTATTTAGCACTGCAGTGCACCTTAGTCTCCTTCACAAACTGCCTCCATCTGTATCGATCTTCTGCAGTTCTTTTTCAGTTCAAAACTCCGAGCTTTCTGGCGTCCTAGTAAATGTTTTCTTTCCATCTCAGCTTCGGTCTGCCTTTATGTTGTCATCGAATTGGCATGAAATATATTAGCCGAAATTTCTTTCGGGTCCAATTTTTACAACGTGAGGTGCCCATTGCAGTCTTTGTGCTTTGAGAAATTTTACTACATTTTCATTTTTAAGGTGATCTTCAATTTCGTTGTTTGTTCGTCTTTTGAATGTCTCGTCTTCCATTCGAATAGGTCCATATACTATACTCATACTATTATATATAACAATATTAATATCAAAAATCAAGAATTTCATATAAATCTTTTTGATTTCAACTTTGTTTGTTGTCGAAATCAAGAATAAGTCCAAATTTCAGTTGATATTAATAACAAAACTTTCGAGAGAATGCAGTATAAAGCATATTTGAAAACATTTAATTCTATAATATAATAAAATTTAGTTCCACTTTTAATATGAAATCATTTAAAAAACTTTAGCTAAAAGCACATTTATTTTTTAATAGTCATGTGATAATTAAGGATTTATATATTTTTTAAAAACAAAGTAAAAATAAATCTGCTAATCAAAATAGATTTCCAACAGATCATTTACAAATACACATTTTTTTAAATTATAGTTCAATTCAGATAATATATGAGAGAATCATATTGAAAAGCAAATTTCTAATAAAAATAAATTATATTTTATTTCGTTATTTTGTTATTAACGAAATTTTTGCAAAAATTGCTTATTGGGCTCTGTGCAAGTTCGAGTAAATTGAGGGAAGTAGTAAATTATGTCGGTATGGCAGCAATGTTGGTATTTACTAAAATTTCAAGTAGAGTAAATTAGATAAAAATCATTTGCACAATGGTGTTACCAAATTACCAAATTTTATTAGATGTTTAATAAATAAATAAATAAATTTAAAAACTTTTAACCAAAAATAATAAATAAGTGCAAGAATTAAACAAATAAATATTTACATTAGTACAGTGCAAAAAATCCCTAGGAAATTTCCATTTACTTTACCTCAATTTACTCAAACTCCCACACGGCTTAAAATGTAAACAAAACTCTACAACTAGAAATTTTAAAAGCTTCTACCCATTCCCTATATAGCTTGTGCTAATATAAACGACAAAAAGCTCCATGTTACTAATTAACTTTGTAAGTAAGTAGTAGAAACGTAGTATAACGTTATTTCCGCAAAAATTGTTTATTTAATTTCGATAAATGTGAGGTGTGAATACAATACAAAACTTAGCTGAACAAATATTTTTTTACTAAGTCTGGCATCTCTTCATCGTGGAAAATATTTCGTTTCAAAAGAAGGCGCAATTACTAGAGTTTATTATTAAATGGTTTTGAACTTAAAGCAAATTTGGTTTATTCCTTGTTGGAAAGAATTGTAGCCGAGTGAGGATAAATTTGATTATAAATAATATTTGATTATAAATATCACATGCGAATCGTTTTTAACATAGCAAAAAATACCTATGCAAGGTAAGTAAGAAAGTAATCAATTAGATTTTATTTAATAAATTAAATTATTTCTAGACTTGTATTTATGAAAATAATGAAGCGAACAAAATCATCTAATACCACGAAACCACAAAAAAAGACTAAGTTACTCAATAGTACCGAAACTTCGGTAAAAACAATAACAACAGAGGACGCAACAACATCCAAATCGAACATAACAGATTTTGCCGTCGCAGTGCAAGAACAAAGATTATTGACGGCAGAAAATATAATTGAATTCCCATTTAAGAAAAAAAGAGTACGTATTTTAACAACAGTTGAAGAAGTTAAAGAACATACTACTGGTGGAATTCTTTATTGGATGTCAAGAGATGCACGGGTTCAAGACAATTGGGCTTTGTTATTTGCACAAAAATTGGCACTTAAAATGCAATTACCACTAATTGTGGCATTTTGTTTGGTACCAAAATTTTTAAACGCGACTATAAGACATTATAAATTTATGCTAGGGGGTTTAGAGGAAGTAGAAAAAGATTTGCAAGAGCTTAATATACCGTTTTATTTATTACTTGGACCCGCAGCGGAACATATACCAAAATTTGTAAAGGAATTTGATATCGGTGCTGTGGTTTGCGACTTTGCACCATTGCGTGTACCGCGAAAGTGGATAGATGATGTTAAAAATTTATTACCTAAGGATATTCCATTAACTCAAGTTGATGCACATAATATAGTTCCAGTGTGGATAGCTTCTGATAAACAAGAGTACGCAGCGCGAACTATACGTAACAAAATAAATTCTAAACTTGGTGAATACTTAACAGAATTTCCACCAATCGTTAAGCATCC
>NW_024036085.1:0-2707 GCF_002237135.1 Teleopsis dalmanni
CAATGTACCACGTAAGAATAAATGAAAAGAGCGTAAAAGAAAAAAGTTAAATGTGAAAAAATTGTTTATATCGCAGGTATGGAGTAAGAGAAATTATAAGTAAATTTTTCAACAAAATATAAATATGTTGATTATTAGCATAATTAATATAGACTGCTGTGCTATGAAGGACATTTGGAGAAGAGTGGTAATATGTGTGACGCCACTTCTTGTAGATTTATTATTTTTGGGTTAATATTGCAAATTTCAACAATTATTGAAACCAACTTACTATTTTACTAAGTTTTAGGGGCTTAAATAGAATAGTTAAATTTGCAGAAGAAATAAAAAATAATACACGTAAATACTACCAAAAAATACATATTTCGAATAGTTTAAGAAGAGTATTTGCCTAGCAATTAAAATATATTGGAATACCTAGTGACTTATTTTATTAGTTAGTGACTTAGTGACTTGGTTTATTAGTTTCATTATAAATATTAGTATAATATCGTCAAGAATTACACTCCTATAATAAGTAGTAAAATTTTAATTTTTGAAGGTACATACATACATACATATGTATGAGTTACATGAACTAAAATTAAATTATTTTGTATTTTAAGCAGTTTATAATTCGTTAATAAAATTTTAGAAATTGATTCATTAAATTTTTGAAAATTATTCTGAAACAAAAAATAGTAATTTCAATGAAAAAAAATGTGAGTATGCTCAGCTGATTTTACATTAATTAAAACCAAAAATTTAAAATATACATTCATACTGTGTTATCGACTTTTCGCATGAAAATACTCTTAAGAACTTGCTCAATTTATATGAAACGCTGAAGTTTGAATATTGGTTTACGTATGAACAGTACCACTCAGGCAAATTTACTCTTAAAATAACTCTCTGTACTGTATAATGCGCTCGCACACACACTTTTACAAAAAAGAATGAGCACAAAAAAATAAACTGCAACAACAATTTCAACTTATCAAACATAATATGTGACAAAATACTAAGAGGTATTTTAAGTCGTGTGTCACTGTTTTTCACGCACACAAGAACATAACATTTCATCCGTGTACACATGCACGCCCATATTAAAACCCAACTGTTAGTATATATGACTTCAGGGAAGGCAAAGCCAGGCAAACTCAAATGCATTTGTATATATAACTACAAACAAGTAATTTTATGCTCAAAATGGACTATTGCCAAAGGCGAAGAGGCAAAACATAGAAAACAGTAAAGAAAAGCAAAGACAAAAAGAAAATACGAAAAAATTTAACTGAACTGAATTGAACTGAACTGAACTGAACTAATGTTGAGACATTTGTGGGCAGTTGCGTTGAACTTGTCGTCTTGTGCGTACATATATTTTGTGTGTGTGCCAGCTCACCGTACTCTCCGCATTTTTGATACAAGCGTGTTGTTTTTGTTGCATACATTACATAGCATTGCTATAAGTTGATAGGGATTTTAAAATTTTGTGGTGTGTGTTGTGAAGAGCAAAAGCGAAGTGTCGCCAAAGCAGCACAAATAATATACAAACAAAAAGAAAAAAAACACAAAGAACATTTGTTGTTGGTGGTGTTGCTTGCCGTTGGCTGAGCGGTGTAGAAGAAGACTGTAGAAGAATTCTCAACGCTGTTGTAGCACCGACTGCTACCTTCAGTCAGTGTCACCCACGACTCTGTAGGAAGTGGACATACGCGCAGGAGTGAAGTAGAAGTGCAAGTCAAAGCAAGTGAAAAATTAAAAAAAAATTTTGTTACTGTTAAAGAAAAAAACAAAAAAAACTAAGTAATTGAAAGAAAAACAAAACAGAAATAAAACGAAAAGTGTTTTTAAGAAAAAATTTTGGATTGAAAATTTAAAGAAAAACTAAACTTTTGTGCGAAATAACAATATTCTTAAAAAAAAAATTTAATGAGAAATGCAAACGACAAAAATATAAACTTTATTGAAAATTAAGAAAAAATTGGATTTCGATGAACAAAATTATCTAAACAATCTTTTAATTAGTGTAAGTATTTCTTAACATTTTTTAATAATTTTCTTTTTTGTGTACATGAAATATGTGATTTTAGAAAAAAATTGATAAAAATCAGAAATTGAGAAAATTCAATGTGAATTGTTTTATTGAAAATCGCTGTTAACCGACGGCAATTATTCAGATAACGTCAGTTGCGAAATATTAAAATGTTTATATAATATCACACATTCGATATTAAAAAATCGTTTGAAACACTTTTCAAAACTAGAAATTAAAATTTATTTAAATTTACTAAAAGAAATATTTTCACTTAAACTTCTATTTATTTTTGTCATGCGATTAAATATCTCTGAGATATAATTTATTTTACGTCTATATTAATATTCATAAAACCATATCATAACATATCAACCTTTTTTAAAGATTGAGATTGAAAATTTATTTAATTTTATCTTATAAACTCTAATTGCCGATTTAGTATTAATTTATGACTTTAATTATTATAAAAACTAAATAATTCTTTACTGCCCAATAAAATACATTATTTGCGGAAAGCGACACATTCTCGCTGATACAGGATTGTTATTAATTCTAAATTGTACATGAAATATGTTTATTTTGAGTCATTAATATGTTTTCTAACATTATTTAAATAATGTAACATAATTCAAAATTAAAATTTATTTAAATCTTAGTTGTTTTTCTTCTTAAACGCTGACACTTTTT
>NW_024036086.1:0-2706 GCF_002237135.1 Teleopsis dalmanni
GCATATTTAACAATATACAATAAATTCTAGAAACTATCCTACTAAAAATATCAAATATATATGGCACTTAGCAGAAACTCCCACAATTTGAATTTTTTCTAATAATGCTTTTCTAATTAAAAAAGAAAAACACAAAAGTGACTCAAGATCTCAGTTGTTGACAGTTGTTAACTTCGAAAATAATTTATAATTGATGTTTTTATGGTTCTATGAATGAAGTTAATTTATGCCCCTTTACAAATCTCGTCAGTTATTTCAATACTGTCGAATCCTCTATGGCGAGTTATCCAGTATAAGCTTTATTCAGTATCGTTCAATTCAAATTTGAGTTTTTGTTAACACGCATTAAATTGAATTAAACATATTTCATAGTTATAGAATATAGCTATATTCTATAGTATTCCATATTTTATGGTTGATTATTTTTCCGAAGTTGTAGTATTAATGTCGTTTAATCTTTATTTAGCAAACAATAGTAGAGCACAAATTTCAAAGTCTTTAAACCATTCCATATTAGAATAGTTGAATAGATTTTATATCCATGATGGGCAGATTCAATTTGTTAAAGTTTCAAATATTGAGGGAATATATTAATTTCGCATTACTTCATTCACTTCTTTTTGAGAATCACTGTATTAAAATAGGAAAAAGAATTCTTTTTGAGTTTTTTTGAGTTTTTATTTAATTTTTATTATATTTTGTTTTTTTCTTTTTTACCAATCTGTTTTATATAAAAATACATTTGCAATCAGTTGAGAACTAATTGCGTTACTTATTACTACTCAAATGCAATATTATAAACTATTTGTTGTAAATAAATTGTTTAAAATTGAACTTTTGTATATATTAGCAATATACTACCATATTTGTTTGAATCGTATAACAAACAAGTGACACGTGGTACCTAAATTCGTTAGGCTTTACCTTCCTTATGTAATGACATATGACTTTTTTTTTGGTAATTTTAATATATATGTAGAAAAGGAAAAAAATTTTTTAAATAATAGAATGATGGCATTGATGGGCGAATCAACTTAGGATAGAACAGTTGTAGACAATAATAAGAAACGCAAGTACATTATGGCTTAAATATATATACAATTAAGATTTAAAATTATTTTTATACATTTATATAAAAAACATGTTCAAATATAAATATAAAATATATATATAACCAGTAATTTGTTTAGATTATAAACAATTATTATTATGGGTTTAAAAAAAACTATCAAGGTTTCATTAGAATTATACAAAACAATATCTTAACTTCCTAATAATATCTCTTTAACATAAACTACTAAATGGTAACTGTTTGATAAAATAATGTCAATAAAAAAGCATTTAAATTATTTATTACATTTACATCAATAATGATTATAATGTAGATTATAATTGACTGTATACGCAATAATGACTGTACAGAATGTATTAACATTTCATAAAGGATGCAAATTTAAGCACTACAACATTTTTCTCATTAATAATGCAATCAATACACATTAACTTACTTAATAAGAGAATTAATTATATATGAATATTAATAATTAATATTAATAAAATATTTTTATTTTTTTTCAGAAGAAATGTATAAAATGACTTACAAGCACCCTCAAGTCACAATCACATTTCAGAAATTCACGCGAAAACTTAAAACTCGAAACAAAAATATGTTAAAGGTGTAAAAATAGATAAGAACATTTATGGTTTGCTGAAAAGTTTACGATTTTTAAACACCGAAGAATTCGTCACATATTTAAACAATTGATTAATTATTTTCTGCTTTTCAATTTTTTCAAATTAAATTATTTTTATAATTTAAAAACAGTTGAGAAAGTTTTAAACAATTATTTCAACAATTATTTCTCATTGCCTTCGGTTAAAGAATTTTCGTGCAGGTGCAGCAAAATTTGTGTAAAATCAGTAGATTAGTGAATATCTGAAATATATATAAATACGTCACCTTTTCAATATATCTTCTAATTGGAAATAAAATATTACTTACCTGTGACAAAGTTTTACATTTTTAGTTTCAAAGTAAACGAAATTAAAAGAGTTTTGAGATTCAGATTATATATCACAAGTGTTTGTATGATTCAAAGTGCATAATTAAAAAGTATTTCAATGCGATATTTTTGAAATTATGTTATAACTCTTTGTTTAGTAATATTTAGAATATTTATAGTGTAAATAAAACCACTTAATTACTAAACACCTCAATAAGCCAAACTCATTGCAGCCATCATCTCAAATAAATAAAATTAATATATCAATAAACTGACTTTAAAATGAATTAATAAAATAAATTAAAAAAAAACTTAAAAATCATGGCACACAATAACTCCAATATACCAACGGAACCTGATATAATTCTCTCC
Organism: Teleopsis dalmanni; assembly: GCF_002237135.1. Taxonomy (NCBI): domain Eukaryota; kingdom Metazoa; phylum Arthropoda; class Insecta; order Diptera; family Diopsidae; genus Teleopsis; species Teleopsis dalmanni. The sequence goes on from NW_024036086.1 coordinate 2,376, forward strand.
CCCACCGAAAAAAACAACAGAAGTTCGCAAGAGAAGCCTGGTACTCTGCAAAACAGTACTAATTTCCACACAACAAATAAAAAGTTCGTATAAAAAAATATTTAAAATAATGCACAACATATACTTTAATTATTATATATTTTTAATAAATATGTTAGCATATGTATAGTTCACTTTATCTTATTACTACGCAAAATAAATAATTAAATAATTACTGAAATTACAATAATTAAAATAATTTCCTGTAATTTTAGCACCACTGAAAAAAATACAGCTAAGGTCTCATATGAAAATCAATTTTCATATTTACAATTAGTAAGTATATTTAAAA
>NW_024036087.1:0-2705 GCF_002237135.1 Teleopsis dalmanni
TTTCGCAAATGTCACTTTTCAAGAAAGAAGTCGATCGATTGACAAATGCGGGTATTTGGAAACCTGTGAAGTTTTCCCAATGGGCTTCGCCTATTGTACTAGCGCCAAAAGCTGATGGTTCCATAAGAATTTGTGGAGATTTTAAACAAGCAGTCAATGCGCAAATTGACATTGAACAATATCCTTTGCCCATACGCGAAAGTCTTTTCCATAAAATTAATTGCGGTCAACATTTTACAAAAATCGACCTTAAGGACGCGTATTTACAAATGGAACTTGACGATGAAGCAAAAACAATAATGGTTGTCAACACTCCACTTGGGTTATTCCAATACCAACGTTTACCGTTTGGGATTGCAAGCGCTCCAGCTATATTCCAAAGATATCTTGAGCAGTTACTTCAAGGCGTAGAAGGTTGTGGAAATTATCTCGATGACATCATCATCTCCGCACCTACATTTCAACAACACATCAGCCGCCTAGAACAAGTACTTCGTATTTTGCAACAAAATGGTATCAGGTGCAAGCAAGAAAAATTTTTCTTTCTGCGAGATAAAATCGAATATCTCGGGCGTCAAATTAGTGCAAAAGGTATATTGCCAGATGAGTCAGGACTAAAAGCAGTCAAAAACCTGCAGCCGCCTAAAGATCTAAAGCAAGCAGAAGCATTCATGGGTAAGGTAAACTATTACCATAATTTTATACCTAATTTTTCGCAATTATCCGCTCCAATCAACATGCTGCGCCGAAAAAATGTAAAATTCACATGGGGTACAGCACAACAACAAGCATTTACAGCTCTTAAAACGCATATTCTCAATGCAGCGCAATTAGCACATTATCAGGAAGATTTACCGTTGGTTCTAGCTACAGATGCCTCCTCCTATGGCATAGGAGTCGTGCTCTCGCATACGTACGTTGACGGTACAGAAAGGCCTATTGCTTTTGCATCTAAAACTCTCGACATTCATCAACGACGATATAGTCAGATAGAGAAGGAAGGGCTAGCTATCGTTTTTGGAGTCAAGCGTTTCCATCAATATTTATACGGAAGAAGATTCACCTTGGTTACTGACCACAAACCTCTTGTTAGCATTTTTAATCCAATTCATCAGTTGCCGTCGATGACGTCACATCGTTTACAGCGATGGGCTATTATACTAATGGCTTATCAGTATGATGTTCGGTATCGTAAAACTACTGAGCATGGAAATGCCGATGCTTTATCTCGTTTACCTGTTGGTGAAGACAAAACTTTTGATCATGAAGAATCCTGTTTCAACATCAATGAACTTAACACACCTATCGACGCTGAAATAATTCGTCAGCATGCCAAAAATGACCCAATTCTTCGCCGAGTTTATTTTCTCGTTACAAACGGTTGGCCTGAAAAGCTAATGCCTCAAGATGCTGATCTTCGATCATTTTTCAATCATCGCTTTGCTTTAATACTTAACAACGATTTGCTTTGCCTCCAGACGGAGTACAACCGGGTTGTCATTCCAGCCTCCCTTAAGCAGAAAATTCTTAAACTTCTTCATGATGGTCATTGGGGAGTATCGAGAATGAAACAGCTAGCTCGACAACATGTCTGGTGGACTAATATTGACAAAGACATCGCACAATTAACTGAAAATTGTGATGTGTGCAAAATTGCAAATCCTGTTCACGCACGTGAATACGTAAGCTGGCCTGAAGCTGATCGACCTTGGGAGAGAGTACATATCGACTTTGCTGGTCCATTTTGTAATTCAATGTGGCTAATTTGTGTCGACGCTTTCTCACAATTTCCGTTCGTTGTACAACTATCTACAACAACAACGGTTGACACCATATCAGCATTGTCTTCTATATTTTCTCTGGAAGGTATACCAGGAACCATCGTAAGTGACAATGGTCCGCAATTTACAGCTGAAGCATTCAAACATTTTTGCTCAAAACTTGGCATCAAACATATAACAACAGCGCCGTTTCATCCAGCCTCAAACGGGTTAGCCGAACGATTCGTCAGATCTTTTAAAACTGCTGTTAAGAAAAACATTGACGATGGATTGTCTCTCAAATTCGCTGTATCAAAATATCTTGCAACATATCGTGCAATGCCGAATGCTGAGGGTAAATCACCTGCAGAACTTTTACATGGAAGGCCTGTTCGTACCTTGTTGAGTCAACTGTTTGAATCGCCTAGGAAGCACCTTGAAGCTTCGAAACGGAAAATGAAATTTAGTCTAAAGCAACCCGTCTTCGCTCGAAACTACGCAAGAGGGGAAAAATGGATAAAAGGAGTTATTGTGAAACAACTTGGTAAAATGGTTTACCGAGTGAACACATCTTTTGGTTACATCAAACGTCATGTTAATCAGCTTAAAACTAGAAGTAGCTCTGACCTCTCTTCACAACCAATTTTTGAATTCGCTCCAAATTTCATCAATGCCACACCGCCTTCATCTAGCCAATCAACATTAATGCCTAGTGAAGAACGTTCTACCGAAGTAGTTCAACTTCGAAAAAGTGGTCGTATTCGGAAGGATGTAATTCGATTTGAATCCGACGATTTCAGGAAAACTTAAACTTTGTCAAAAATTAAGGGCGGAGAAAGTGTTATAATCTAGTATGCTTTGCATTAGTTTAAGCAATGTTAAGTAATGAAATGTAAACAAAATTTAGTTAAATATAAACTGTCAATCTGGTCGGTTGTATTTACT
>NW_024036088.1:0-2704 GCF_002237135.1 Teleopsis dalmanni
AAACCAAGTGATGACTATAAAAATGACATAGTCCAATTTTTCAAAGATGAATCCTAGAAATTTTATATATGAAACCAAGTGATGACTTAAATTTTTTTTCAAAGATGAATCCTCGAAATTCTATATATTAATTAAAGCTCTTGCAAAAAAAAAAAAAATGGCAGACAACTTTATTTAATGTGACGTATTAGGATATAGACAATGCAATCTACAGACAATAACCGGGCAAAAACTATTATTATTATGTTGTATTATTCTATTGTATTGTGTAGTGTTGTATTTATTGCACTCTCTAATAATGGCTGATGTTAATCAGTTGTTTTTGTGTTTGATAATAGTTTATTATAAATTTGAAAAGTTGGTTGAAGAGAAATTAAAACTTTTTTTTTTTTACAACAACAAATAAATTAAGCTATAATTTACCATAAAAACGAATGTACGCATTTGAATTGATTTGTGGTGTACGGAAAAGCAATAACAATCCAACAACTCATGCAAATTCAAAAACTATGAACACAAAGACGAACAAGGAAATTGAACTTTGTAAGTTAAGTATTGATTTAACTGTTACGGTGTTGGCTATGCTAATATCAAAATCAAGTCTCTTAGTAATGAGGATACTTTCATTACTACTTTAATTATTTCACTAAATTATACTTGTATTAATTATATATAGTTATTTCAAAGGATTAGGGGGCAGGGTACTTTAATATTATACAATAAACAAAATGTTGGGTTTTAAAACAAAACACACATTTTTTAATAATTTTTTTTTATTTTTTTAATATTTAATTTTTTTATAAATTAAAGTATCTCTATCCTTTTAAGACACTGGCTATAAACATAAACACAACATACTAGCCTTAACGAATATAAAGTGATATTGATACTTCTTTGACACATAAAATATTGTATTTATAACGAAAAAATCGTTTTGTCCAATGTTTGAGTCCAACTATTTAACTAACATTTAAACATTATCTATATGGATTCATAAGAAGCGAGTAGACAAACTTTCATTCGATTTGCTCTGTTAGTTATAAAACCAATTATTTACAATTAGACAGATATATAGATAAATTCACCGAAATAAATCGATTCTTCTTAGCATATCGAATAGGAATGTATTGGTTTGCATAGTCTCGAAAGTCATTTTTCCCGCGTTATAAATAATTGTATAAAATTAAAGTACTCTTCGTTCACAATAGTTTGAAAGGTACGTAAACGGGTTAGTTACATAAAAAATAACTTCTTATTGAAAAACGGGGAATAGAAAACTTTTTCTTATAAAAATGATAATAATAAAGTTTTGGTGCTCGTTATTGATAATAGAGGCGTTATATTTCCATTAAGATTTCAGTTGGTTTGCTTAGATTATTAGGATGAATGGGTTCATTTTTTAACCAAAATCCTTTAATGAAACCCGAGATAGTTTTTAAGAGTAGATTTAACAACTAACTAACTAATCCTCCAGAAAGTAAATTCCTAGCATATTTCACTGCATCACGTATTCAATTCATTTCTTCGCTGGTAACCCATCCATAAATCCTCAAAAAGATTGATGTATCACTAAACGAAGTTTTTCTGTACTTTATAAATATCATTTCATTTCACTTCCTTTACCTTTCTTACTGAACAAAATTCGAAATTTACTTATCAATATTATCCCATCTGCTCAAACCCTCTAAAAAACTGATATATAATGGAGTTTTTTATTATTTTATAGAAACCAACTTTCCATTGATTTGTTTAACTTATCTGTATATTAACACAGTTAAATTAATAAAAATATAGCCATTATATTTCCTACAAAAACACAACAGTCTTACCAGTCGATTTATCCATTATTTACGTATTGTGTAATTTACCCACTCAAAATTTATTGAACTCCGAAGTAAATTTTTGATTCAAAATCCTTTAATGGTACTTAAAATGGTGTTAAATAAGAGATTTAGCAAGTTACTAAAACTCTCTAGAAAGCATGGTTAACTTCTTTTCGTATTCACTTCTTTTTATTTAAAGTCCTGAGTTCCTTACCGATGCTAATCCATCTACTAACGTTTTAGAAGACTGATATATCACTCATTGGTATTTTTTCTTACTTTGTGTAGGCTAATTTTAAGCCGGAATTTAAGCAGTTAAACTCTTAAACCCCCTAGAATGTAAGCCTCTAGCATATTTTGCTTGCTTTCATTATTACTGTTCATTGCAGAAAGCGTAGAAATTATGGGCTCCTTGTCGATGGTGACCCATCAGCAAACTTTCCATCGTTCCATTTAATTCATAAAATATATAAATACATCCATTTAATAAATAATAAAAAATTAGACTAGGTCAGGTTATACCCGCGGTTTTAAAGATCCAACACGTTTACCGGCGCATTGAAAAAAAAGCCTTTGTTATAACTTTAAAACAAATTTTTTATAGTTAAATTAATGAAATTAGAAGTATTATATTCCATTAAAGATTTTAGTAGGTTGAATTTGTTCATTACTATGGTCCTGTGATTCCATTCACCTATTGTTTACCAATTGTGCTATAAAGTAGCACTTGAAAGTTCAAAATCCTTTAATGTAACTCAAGATGGTCTTAGGTTAGGTTAGGTTCAACACAGGAAGAACACAGTGCCAGTTTGCATGATGTCAACAATATGCCAAGGTGTTTTGAGTGATTTTTTGAAGGACTCCGTCTGGTTAGTTCGTCT